>NC_051077.1:53494993-53607332 GCF_004664715.2 Peromyscus leucopus
GGCCTGCGGGAGAGGGGCCTGTCTGGGGCGTGGCCTGCCGGAGAGGGTCAGCCTGCGGGCGTGGCCTGGCCGGGCCGGAGCAGGCGGGCGGGGCGGGCTCACCAGGCGTGAAGAGCGCGATGGCCTTGAGGCAGCCGTACTCGGCGGCGTCCACCTGCAGGCGGCCCAGCTTGTCCACCTGCTCCTGGAAGGCGCGCACCTGGTCCATGAAGGCCACCGCGCGCTCGGCAGCCATGGGCGCGGCGTGCAGCCCCGCGGCGGCCAGGAGCGGCGCCGTGTGCAGCGGCAGCGCCGCCTGCGCCGCGTTCAGCACGAACAACTCGCTCCAGCTGAGCCGCAGCAGCGCCACCTGGTCGGCGGCCGGCAGCTCGGGGAAGAAGGGCGCGTGGCGGGCCCACTCGACCGTGCTGAACAGCAGGCGCGCCGCCAGCTCGCACACGTTGTCGATGCCCAGCACGGCGCCGCCGCCGCCGAAGCGCCCGGCCGCGGGGTAGGGCTCGGCGCGCAGCAGCTGCGCGATCAGCTCGGACACCGGCGGCCCCGCGAACGGCTCGACGCCCGCCGCGCCGGGGGGACTGCAGGCCGCGGGACCCGGGAGCGCGTGCGGGATTCGGCCGCGCTGCACGGCTGCGGAGACAGGGCGGCGTCAGGCGTCGGTGCGGGAGGGCCACCCCCACCCCGTGTGGCAGCACAGGGCACCATCCCCAGGACCTCCACCCGCCGGACACCCTCCTCCTGCACCGTGGAGGCCACGTGGGTCAATCACCGGGAACTGGATCTGTTCCTGGCCTCTCCCACCACTCACAACTCCCCAGTGGGGCCACATCGCCATAGTGGCATGGTTGTGGTCCCCAAGGGCAGTGGCTGCCATTGTTACCTTTGCCCATGGTCATCCCAGCCTTGGAGTATGGAGGCAGGAAGGTCAGGAGTTCAAGGCTAGCCTCAGTACAAAATAATTTTGAGGCCAGCCTAGGATACACGAGACCCTGTTTCAAAAATCACTGAGAAGAGAATCCAATGCTTATCTGAGTCCTCATCACGGACAGGGTGGAAAGCAAACTGAGGCATGGAGGAGCACAGGTATTTTAGCAGGGAGAAGGCAGCCTGGGCATGGAGCCAGGAGGCGGCTAACGAGTGTGCTTTAATGAGCCGACACCTGTCTCACTGGTGGGTGAACTCCAGGTCAATCCAGCTGGAGCCAGAGCCAGGGATGCAGGGAGCACAGGAAGGGACCCGGCACAGACTCGATGCTCGGGGAGTCTCCTAGCCTCCTGTCCCATAGCTGGACAAGATCCCCGGTTCTCCCTCCGTTCTCGGGAGCTCCGTCCGCTCACAAACTGCAGACACCCTCACCACTGCTCCCTCATGAGCCCTCCAGGTCCTTTGCCCAGAATGTTCCAAGCCTCAAAAGCCCACCCCTCCCCTGCCCTTGTCTTCTTCCTCCAGTCTAGACCGCTGGAGTTCAAATCCCAGCACCCATCTGTTCTCTGTGCCTCGGTGTCCTCAAATGTCAAATGCAGCAGATGACCACTAAGCTACGTGTATGAGAATCGACGTGACTTTGCTTCTAACAGTGCCTGTCAGGGGTGAAGGGCTGGGTGGTTGGTAAACCCAGCCAAGAGCCATTTATTGAACACCTACTCTGTGTGCCAGACCCTGGAGCAGGCCTGGAGATGTACGGGTGAAGGGTGCCAGTTTCAGAGCAAGGTAGACATAAGCCTGTGACCCCAGGAACTAACCCTAAGGACAGGAGGGAGGGGCCCGGCCCACATTTGGAAGGAACAGCTGTGCAAAGGCCCCGAGGCAGGAAGGCACTGGGAGCAGGAGTCCTGGTGACCGGCTGGAGATCACAGGCGATGATTAGAGACCTATCGGGACTCTCCATCTAACCGACAAGTTAGGACAGAGATCCAGGCTGGGCAAGGGCAGGAGCCACCTTCAAACTTAGAGGGACAGAAGGCGCCATCAGACAAGGCTGATGATGTTTTTCGTTGTGTGTGGATGTCATTTTTTTCTAACCAAGTTTTGCTATGTAGCCCAAGTTGACTTCAAACTGGAGATCCTCCTGCCTCAGCCTCGTAAGTACTGGGATGACAAGCCTGGGCCACTATGCCTGACTCTCCAGTCCAAAGCAGACCTTAAGCAGTGGCCATACTCGGATCCTCAGAAGCCCCGCAAGAAAGTGACCAATGTCAAAGCAAGCAACAGGTGGCCTGCTACCCTGGCCTCCCCTCCCCTCCCAGCCCAGGCTCCCAACCCTCAGGGCTCTGTGTGGCTGCCCCTGGGTTGCACCTGAATTCTAGAGGGACCTGACAGAATCTGAGGCCCAGGTGTCCAGTGTGTCTGTCCACCCAGGTCCCCTGGGCAGGGGCAGGCAGCTGGGCCTCCCTCAGGCAGCCTTTGGCTGTAATCTGAGTCCTGCCTTCAGCAAACATACAGAGCAGAGAGTCAACAAATTAAAAAAATAAAAATAAAAGTCCTAGTTGGGAGAGGGAGGAGGAGGTCACTAAGGGAAGAGCCCAGCTGTGGCCGGCCACACCCCGTGGCTACTCACCCTCCTTGCGCATGCCCACCCGGAAGCACTTCTTGAGGCGGCAGTACTGACACTGGTTCCGGTGGTGCTGGTCGATCTGACAGTCTCGGTTAGACCTGGGGGCAGAGGCCAGGGTCCCCAGTGACACCACATCCTCCGTGCCTGTGAACCCTTGGGGAACACCGGGTGGGGCTCCCTAGACTGTGATGGTAGCCCCAAAGGCCTGGTGTAGGAATCGGATTGCAATGGGTGTTGGAGTCTGTCTGAATAAAAGTTCCCCAAGAGCGCAGAGGGGGAGAAGCCTCTTCTGGCAGGGACAAGGTGAGACAGATGTGAAACTCCAAAGGATGGAGAGTGGATCCTTTTCATTCTACCTGGTCACCACCAGGCCGAGAGGCAGCTGTAATGGAGTCATCGCCCTGTGTGGCCCCAGCATTACAGTCTGTCATAAGAATGAATGAATGAATGAGAGGCTGGAGAGATGGCTCAAGGGTTAAGAGCACTGGCTGCTCCTCCAGAGGACCAGGGTTCAATTCCCAGCACCCACATGGCAGCTCACAACGGTCTGTAACTCCAAGATCTGACATCCTCACACAGACATGCATGCAGGCAAAACACCAATGCACATAAAAGAAAAATAAATCATTTTAAAAAAAAGAAAGAATAACAGGGCTTTTTCTCCTCTGAGAACCCCACCCCCGGTCTCTCCATAAGCCCAGGATTCTTCCTCTGGTCAGCCCTTGGAGAATGCCTTGCCCTGCCCAATCTGGGCACCCAGGAGCATCCAGACACAGAGTAGAAATTCGAGAAAGAAATCAAGCCCAGAGCTGGGCCCTGGCTTCTCCCCCAGCCCGATCCTGTACCAGACACCCGCTGATGCGCTATACAGGGACACCGAGCAGAGGGTACTGGGGGGCTCCAGGGACAGCCTCCAGCCCCAGCAGGGGGGCTCTGGCCAGGGTTAGGAGAGCCCACACCCCGTGGCTTCTAAAGGCCCCAGGAAGGGGCCCAGCTGGGGCAGAGGGAACTCAGACACAGCCAGAACAAAGCCAGCGGCCAGGCGGGAGGTGGAGGATCAGGGCGGCCAGGCGGAACTGGCCAGGCCCTGGGTGGGTGAGCAGGCCTGCTCAGGGAAGGCCTTCTGCCTTGCCTTTCCAACTGCATGACTGGGACAGATTAAATCCCACAAAACGCAGTAAGTTCTTCCAGCTACCGCACCTAAAGTGTATGTGCTTTTCCCAAAGGCATGGCCTAGTTCCAATTGCTGTCCTTGCTTTGTATCTCTGTCGTTTGGGATGGGGGCGGGGAGGAGCACTGTCCCCTCACGATGCTGTCCAGGCTGCCCTCAGACTTCTGGGCTCAAGCCATCCTCCTGCTCCAGCCTCCTGAGTGTGACACAACTGCCCAACAGGATCTGAGCAGACCCTGCTCATGCACGGGTCAGGCTCCCTGACCCTCTCAGCTCAGAACGTGGGGCCCACTCGCTGGCTGGGCCGACCTGACAGTGCCACCCACTGCACCCTCACCTGGGGTTTCCTCTTCTGCCTGCCAGGGCCGTGAGGCCATTTCCCGATGACCCCCTCCAAAGAGCTGCTGACCCACTCGGGTTCAGGGAGGGACACTGGCCACACAAGGTCACACAAGGTAGGAACCCAGAGAGCAGGTGGGACCCGAACCTGCCCAACCCCCTCTATCCTCCCCAAAGACCCAGCCAAACCTAGCAAACTCCTTCCAGACACAAGAATGAGGCCAAAGTCTGGTGGCCCAGTTACAGCTGGAGGAGGGGGGCAAGGCAGGTCCCCACTAAGTCCACACTCTAACACGGTGGCAGCCCCCAACTGAGCGGCCATCAGCCAGTAACCTCGGGGGGGGGGACACGAAAAAACCAAAACCAAACAAAACCCAACTCCACATTCCACTAACTCCTCATCCCACCAACTGCACATCCCGGCGCCCACGGCTCCACTCGCTAAGCCCATGGGGCCAAGACCCTTACGTTGACCCGGGGCAGCCTACCACTTCTCTGGGGTCAGCTCTGGGCACCCGGGAGACCGGGCTGTCTGCCCTGCTCTAAGGCCCTGCCGGATGGTGGGGTGCAGAGCTCAGCTTCTGCATGCCCAGACAGAAAGTGGTCTGCAACCCCTGGCCTGAGCACCCAACCTCCTCTCCAAGGGACTTTCTGTCCCCGGCGGCTGCCAGGAAGCAAGGCCACGCCCTGCCGGGCCCCGAAAAGGGGTCGGCATCTCCCACGGGTCTCTCGCTCCTAGAGCGGCCCCAAAGTTTAAAGGCTCGTCCGGGAGCCCCAAGGCTGTACCAGCCCCGGAGTGGGGGGTGCGGTCAATTCCGGTGGCCTTGCTGGCCCTCCGGCGGCGGCTTCCGGTGACCCAGAGCCCATGGGGTGCCCCTCTGATGGCCAGGCCCAGGTCCCCATGTTCAGCAGCCCCCCGCCGCCGGCGAGGGCGGCCATCCCCAGCCACCCGGGCGTCCCTCCAGCTGCCCGTGCCGGGGCGACTTTGGAAGTGATATTTGACCCAAGGGCGCGCCGGATCGATCCGCGCGGCCGCAGACAATGGCCCCTGGACGCCGCCAGCCCCGCGATGCGACCTGCACGTCTGACTCCCGCGGGGCACCACGCGTGACGGGCCTCCACGGGAAAGGGGGCTCTGGGGGCTGGAAAGGGGGTCCCCACTCCTGACATCACCCCCGAGCCCTCCCCGCGCGGCAGAACCAGCTCTCCAGAGCAGGAGGAGAGGAGCAAAGACCACCTGCGGGGGTGCGGGGAGGGGGGTGGTGGTGACCTGCACGCATGCATCGCCAACTGTATACCCGATCACAGCCGAAGCCGTGCCCGTGGCCTGGGCGGGGATACGGGTGCGGGAAAGGTCAGCGCCAGGCCCAAGGTGACCGAGCAGGTCCGGGCCGGCCCGGTGGCCGCGCGTGGGGCTCACCGGCAGGTGTAGCTCAGGTTGCGGCGGATGCTGCGCTTGAAGAAACTCTTGCAGCCCTCGCAGGTGAACACGCCGTAGTGCTTGCCGCTGGACTTGTCCCCGCACACCACGCAGTCCACCTGCAGCCCCGGGCGCTCCTCGTCGCCCGGCTCCGCGTCGCTGGCCACCCCGGGAGGCGACGCCGAGTCGTCCTCGGTCGCGCGTGGGTAGCTCCCGCCGGCCTTGTCCACGCCGTTCGTGTCGCCTCCGGGGCCGCCCCAGCCACTGGTCACCATGGCCATAGCCCCAGGGACGGCGGGGCCGGGGCGCCCCGGGGCGAGTCCGTCCCCTCCGGGCACGCCTGGCGACCCGAGGGGGACCCGGCTACCCCGCGCGCATGCAGCCCGCGCGCTCGGGGGGGCTCGGGTCGCACCCCCCGAAAAAAGTTTTTCGGCAACTTCCTGCGGCCGGTCCGCGCGCCCGGCAGGAACTGGTCGGGCCGGTTCCAGGCCAACTTTCCCACGCGTGCCCGCGGCCGACGGGGGCGCGCTAGAGGCGCGGGTCTGGGGCGCCCGGGTCCCGTGGTCCGGAGTCCTGGGGACCCGGTGGGGACGCGCGGGCCATGGCCCGGCCCCGCCGCCCAGGCCAACTTAGGAGCTCGCCATCCGAGGGCGCGCGCGCGCCCCCGAGCCCGGGGGGAAACTTTGGCCGCAAGTTGAGCGGCGAGGGGGGGAGGGGCGGCGGGAGCGCGCGCCGGAGCCCGGGAGTCCCGGACGCCGCGCGCGGCCGGCCGCCGCCGCCGCCGAGGTCCCGGCGATAGAGCCGGGTGGGGAGTGCGGCCCGCAGCCTCCCCGGGCGCCTCTCCCCGCCGAGCGCGCGCGCGGCCGGCCTGGGCCTGCGCCTGGGCCCGAGCCTCGGCCTCGCCCTGGTGGCGCTCGCCGCCGGCCCCGCGCTGCGGCCGGCCTGACACCCGCGTTCCATCGGCGCCGGCGGGGGCGGGGCGGGGGCGCGCGGCGCGGCCGGGGGCGGGCGCTCGTTGCCCCGGCGACGGCCGCCCTTATAAGGGCATGGGGGTAGCCGCGCGCCGCCCGGAGCCGTGGGCCGGCGAGAGGGCGGGGCGGGGCGCGCGGCTGACCCTCCCCCACGCGGCCGCGCGGCCTTAACCCCTGCGCGCCCTGCCCCGGGCCCTGCAGGGGCCTGCGCCACCGCGCGGCTCTCCGCCGCCGCCGCGCCCCCGGGGGGACAGCTGCACCCGGCACGCCCCGCCGCACACGCGCGCGCTCCGCATTGCTCCGCACGGCTGCCAGCTGGAGCCGGCCGCCCCCCACCTCCACTCCCTCCCCGATCCCCAAAGTCCCCGCGGCCGGTCCCGCCCCCGCCCCGCGCGCTCCGCTCCGGTGAACACCTGGTGCCCCGAGTCTGGGGGTGGGGTGGGGGGACGCGGCCTCACCAGGCCTGCTGGCCGCGCCGTGAGGTCAAGGGGTCCCCCCCCCCCGTCCTTTCAGGCTTCGGGGCGGGGGAAAGGCAGGGCGCCCGGCGCCCCCGGCGTGGCCTGAGGCGGCCGGAAGGCGTGCCAGCCCCTGGCTGTTGTCCCCGGTCCCCCTTCATTTCCTTTTCTTTCTCTGCTTCATAGAAAGGGCTCGGCTTGGTGACCGCCTGGGCCACAGATGTCTCCCCCGCTCCCAGGAGCCTCCCAGCTGCCGCCACGCCCCTGAGCCTCCCGGGGGGCGCCCCCCCCCCAGACCCAAGTTTACTGCAGCAAGCATTTATTAAGCTCCCTTTATATGCAAGGCACCTCCAGGGCAAGCATTTATTAAGCTCCCTTCCCGTTTGAGGCCTAGGTGAGGAGCTGAGGCCTGACTCCTGGTCTGTTAACGTTTAACCCATTCACTGGCTGGAAAAGCGCCTCCCGGGGTGACCTTTCACCCCTGAGTCACGGTTCTGCCCGCCAGGCCTGTTCTGCCTCCTGCACATGCCTGGGTCCAGTATGGACACCGGGGCACGCGGCCGGGACTCCCTGTGCGCCCTAACATCTACTCTGCCCCGGAGAGCCTTGTGAAAGTCACCCCACAAGATGAGGCCACACCTGGGGGCGTTAAGGGGAGGGTGAGGTGCAGGTTTCTGCCAGCCAGGGGCATCCAGCCCTGTGCCGCGGACCTGCCCAGAGGAGTCTGCAGGATACCATGTGAGGATCCAGACACGGAAAGCAGCAAGGACTCGGGTTAAACTCGAGCAGGGACTTCCCAGGGATCTGATTAGAACAAGCTCTGCTCTAGTGGAGACAAGGCCTGGGTGGGCCCAGAAGATACAGTAGTTTTGGGGTCAGAGTTGGTTATTTGGGGGGAGGGCAGGGGTCCCAGACTGGCCTGTCCCGGAATCCTTGGTAGCAGTATCTCGGAGAAACAAAGAAAACGGTGTAGGAAAAGACGGCCCTGGAAGGGGGAACGGGTCACAGGAGCCCAAATAAACGGATTTGGGGGACCAGTTTAAGGACGAGTTTGGGGTGGGAGAAGTGAGCAGGAGAGTACAGCTCCTGCCCCAGCCTCCCCGCCGCCCCCTCACTCTCGGGGCCCCAACTGAGGGTGGGCAGGGTCCTGCCACGCCCCCATAACCCCTGCCCGTGGCCCCGAGGTGACATTTGACCTTGTGGCTGCCGAGGACCTGGGGACAAAGACCCTGGTCCCATCTGCCGCTGGGACGTCCGTGGGAACAGCCAGACACTGCGAGCCGCCTGGGAACCGGCCCCCCACCCCGACGGGCGACCTTGGCTGACGACTGACGACCCGGTGGCTAAGGCTCAAGTGTCCTGAGTGGGCAACGGTGCCAAGCCTGAAGACCTGCATCGATTCCAGGGACCTGCATGGTGGCCCGAGACAACCAGAGACCTGTGGGGGGGGAGGGCAGTGAAAGGAGGAAGCTGTCCCCCCACCCCGCCCCCCACCAGCAAGGTGACCTGCCTCACGGCCCCGCGGAGAGTGTGGGGCAAACGCCTCGGTCTCCCTGGGGCACTGTGGCTGTCCCCTGAGGGCAGACAGCTGTTCGGCACACCTGCACAGGTGTGGCCTGCTGGGCCCACTTGCGGGGATAATCCTCCTCTAGGGTTTCAGCCTGGAGGGGACTGCTGGACCCCATCCCAGCATCCTCGGCGAGGGGTGTGGCCCTGTTACATACACAAAACCTTCCTCCTTCCCCGGGACCCCCTTCCAGAAGCCCTGACCTCCTCTCCCCACAAGCACAGGGTGGCCGTGTCTCGACGTCACAGGTGTCCCCACTCAGAGGGTCTCTACCGCAGCTACATTACATGTATTTTTATTATTTTAAATTATGTGTATCTGTGTGCGGACGCCCCAGGAGGCCGGAGGCGCCATCAGATGCGGGTGCTGGGCACTGAACCCTGCTCCTGTACAGCAGCAGTCCGTGCTCTTAACTGCAGAACCGCCTCCCCAGCCCCCGTGCATTGACTCTTTAGATGCTGTCTCGTGGTCCTGGCTGGCCTTAAACTCACGATGTAGTCGAGGAAAGCCTTGAACCGAGTGCTGGCATTACAGACTTCCCTTTGTGTGTGGTGGCCGGGACGGAGCCCAGGGCCTTGCGCATGCCAGGCCGGCACTCTCCCACTTGGTCCCAGCCTCGGTGCTCTACAGAAGCCTCCCACGCGCTTGGCAAGGGCTGTAGACGGGACCCAGGGCCTCCTCCGCACAGGCTGGTGGGATGGGCGGGCAGAGGCCGCTTGAAGGCTTCAAGCGCCCTCAGCACCTGACCTGCTGCCGAGCAACCACCCCGTCCTTTTCCTCTGAATGCAGGTCCTAACGCAGTCTGGGATTCCTCCCCAGCACCCCTGGGAACAGGCCTCCGGATGAGCCTTCCCACCTCTGTCCTCCTTTGGGAAGATGCTCTGGCCAAACTCAGCACCTCCTCATAAGGCGGTCTGGCCACCCGGAACAAAGGACAGGGCGTGTGATGTCACGACAGGACACTCTGTTTAATGACGCGTATGTGAGTGGACGGGTGTGTGTGCACACGACTTCAGAGCCCGCAGAGTCCAGAAGGGGGCGACAGATCCTCCTAGCTGATGGTCCAGTGCCTGTGGCTGTTGAGGCTGGGAACTGAACCCAGGTCCTCTGCAAGAGCAGCAGACGCTCCTAACCGCTGAGCCGTCTCTCCAGCCTACGACAGGGCACTGCATGACGTGCCCGCCACACCTGCGTGTCACACGCGACCTGGGTCCGGGTCCTACAGGAAGGTCTGGCCTGGCTGGGGAGCCCCCGGCTGCCCCAGGGCTCGGGCTGTGGCTGCCAGCACTGCCAGTTCCTCTGCCTGCTGGGCCTGCATCCGAGCTAGCTGCTGCTCCAACTTCCGGCGTTGCTCTTCCTGCTTCCGGTGGGCTCCTCTGAAGGCCAAGACCAGGGAACTGCAGGCAGCGGGAGGGGAGATGCCTGGCTGGGACCGGTCTGGTGCGCAGGCCCCGCCGCCCCGCTCAGAAGGGGGGGGTCCCGAGGCCCGGGGAGAGCCGGACTCCTCTAAGACGGTTCGAGTCGTACCTGTGAGCCTTGCACAGCTCCCGGTTCAGCTCCGCGCTCTGAGCACGTCTGCTCCGGCCCTTCTGAGCCACCTGCTCCAGCTGCCGCCGCAGGGACTGCAGCTGAGCCCGCAGCTCCGCCGCCCTGCAAGGGTACCGTAGACCATCCCAGCCGCTCCCAAACCTCGCCCTCCCTCCCAGCACACCCGCAGACTGCCACCCGCTTCATCTGCTGGACACCGTGCGCCCCACCACACCTGCGCGCGCACCCACCCACCCCCAGCCAGGCCCTGGACACACACCGGGCAAGGGACGCCGACAGTTCCTGGGTTAAGGTCTCAGCGTCCCACGCTCTGCCCATCCGGCCACCAGGGAGGGCAGGAGGGCCCTAAGGGAGGTGGACGGGAGAGAAGACAGGTGTGTGCTGCTGTGGTCAGCCCAGGCTGGACCTCGAAGGCGCCCAGCTCCCAGTGAGAGCTCTGTGGTTTTTTGTTTGTTTTTGGTTTTTCAAAACAGGGTTTCTCTGTGTAGCTTTGGAGCCTGTCCTGGACCTCACTCTGTAGCTCAGGCTGGCCTCGAACTCACAGAGATCCGCCTGGCTCTGCCTCCCGAGAGCTGGGATTAAAGGCGTGCGCCACCACCGCCCGGCTATTTATGAATGGTGTATGTGCATGCCCAACGCGCCACAGTGTGCATGCGGAGGTCAGAAGACGACTTGTGGGTGTCGGTCCTCTTTCCACTATGTGGGTCCGAGTGTGAAGAACGGGACGCATGCCACCCTCTTCATGAGGTCTGGGGGAGGGGTCCCCCCTTCCTGAGGCCTGACTCAGGCACTGCTCTTCAGGCCCTAAGTGACTGGGCTTCCTCACTAGCTACCAAAGCTCCCTCCACCACGGGCTGACCCCACACCCCTCCCTCCCATCCCCCTCCTCCTTCAGGGAGTTACAGCGCGCCAGCCCTGGGGGTTTCCGTTCAAATTCTAATAAATTGAGCCTCTGTTAGCTACGTTCTTACATTATTAATGAGGCTAAGAGCCCCCAAAGGGACCCTTGGTTCCCCAGCTCTGCGGAGGCACCCCAAGCTTTCTAGTAACCCCTCTCTTAGGGTTTCTAATTATTTCTGTTATTTTTTAAAGATTTATGTATTTTCATTTTCTGGGTATGGGTGTGTGCAAGCCCGCACCACGTGCCCACAGTCCAGGACCGGGCGTTGGATGGTGGTGAACACCGCGTGGGTGCTGGGAATTCAGCCTGGGTCCTCGTCAAAAGCAGCCCGTGCGTGCGCTTAACGCCTGAGCCAGGCTCCAGCTCCACACCCCCCGCCCCCTTCAATTCTTTGGTTAGAAGACCTGTACCCCTGGGGATTCTGCTGGGGTCCGCAGCAAGGGCCTTGACCACCACTTGTTCTTGGGGCAGGAGGCTGGGCGGGGTACCTGGCGCTGCTGCTGCTCCTCCTCCTGGTCCTCCTCCTCCTCTTCGCTGCTCGGGTCCTCGCTGCTGCCTCTGCTGCTGCCGCGGTCGCCGGCCAGGTGAGCCTGCTCCCAGCGAAGCTGCTGCAGCAGCAGCAGGTGGGCGGGGCCCTGGGCCCGCAGCGCCGCCTCCCGCAGCTCCAGTCCGCGCTTCTCCCGCCGCGCCAGCTGCAGCCGCAGCACCAGGTCCGCCAGACTGTCCTGCGGGGGTGGGGTGGGGTGGGGGGCGAGAGTCAGCTCCCGGGGTGCCCACGCAGGCCGGGAAAACACCCCGACCACCGCCGGGAAGTGACTGTGGAAGCGTCTAGAATTTCTCAGACCTCACATCTTTTTATTTGTTGTTTGAAATTTACTCTATGGCAGGCAGGCAGGCAGAGCCGTGCAGACCTTACCCCAGCACCTGAGGCAGAGGCAGGTGATCTCTGTGAGTCCAAGCCCAGCCTGGTCTACAGAGCGAGTTTCAGGTAGCCAGGGCTGGAGTGGCCGTTTGCACACCAGTGCAGTGCTGCAAGAGGCCCGGAAGAGGGCGTCAGAGCCCCCGGAGCGGGAGTTGAACGTCTGTGAGCTGCCATGTGGGTGCTGGGATCTGAACGCGGATCCTCCAAGAGAGCAGCCTGCACTCATAACCACTGAGCCGTCTCTCCAGTCCAGTTCTCATATCTCAAATCTTTGTTTATTCCACATTTCTGAGACCTGGTGTCACTATGGAGCTCAGTCTAAGGGCTGGGCTGCCAAGTCCTGATCCTCCTGTCTCAGCACCCCGTGCTGGGATTACAGGTGTGTGCTCTACACCACCAGGTCTGCTTCCCTTTTATAGAAGGGGTGGGGGAGCAAGAGAGTTCTCATTTGCGCTAGGCAAGTGCTGTACTACTGAGCCACCCTGCCCCCAGCCCCAGGAACTCTTCGCCCTGGCTGAAGCCCTGCATCTCCTGCATCTCCTGGGCAAAGAGGCTGTTGGGAAAGCGGCTTGCAACGGCTGATCTTGGTTGTCAACTTGATGGGATCTAAAATCACCCCAACCCCGTGGACGTGCCTGAGAGGGAGTATCTCAATTAGAGTGACGGGTAGGGAGGACCCGTACCCCTGGGCTGGGGTGCTGGGGTGCTGGGGTGCATGCATCTCTCTCTCTGCTCCCTAAATGCAGAGGTAATGTGACCAGCGGCCTCAGGCTCAGACAGTCACGACTTGATGGACTGCACCCTGGAACTGTCCGTCAAGATGGAACAAATCTTCCTTCCTGAAATTGTCCCCGTCAGGGATTTCATCAGAGCAACACAAAGATAACTTAGAGAATCTTACGGAAAACCTAATCAGGAGGAGGAACTCCTATGCATTCCGCAAAGCCTCAACTCCAGCTTTCTTTCGTGTAAGAAACCACTGCCCCTCCGAGGGAAACCCTGCTCGCCTCCGATCTCCAATGACATCATCAAGGGCGCTGTGAGAGCGTCAGCACGTTCCTACCCGAGTGGCCACCAGGTCCCGCTGGATCTGAGACTTCTCCAGCCAGGGCAGAGCTGGGCCAGGCTGGATCTCCAGGACGGCCTGTACGGTCGCTTCCGTGTGAGGCATGGTGGGCCTGGGTGTGGTGGCGGGGCAGAGTGCTGGGGGGATCTTCACCAGGGCCCAGCGTGCCCGGAGACGCCGGATGTAGCCATGGAGCTCAGCAGCCAGTTCCTGTGGTGTAGGCCTGTCCACGCTGCTCCCCTCTGGGCTGCAGGAGACAGGAAGCAGACCCGTGCTACACAGCCGTTCCCAAGGCACAGCCCCGGGGAGCCACCACGGCCCTGTGCCGGCTGGGCCGCCTTCCAGCAAGACAAGATGGCCCGTGCTGGGGCTCGGTCCATAGAGAGAGCTTGCCTAGCATGCCTGAGGCTGCATCCCTGGCACCTATACACATCCCAACTCCCAGGGATGGAGGCAGGAGGGTCAGGCGTTCAAGGTCATTCTCAGATACATAGCAAGCTGGTGGGGCCTGGGTGGTAACGAGGCCACCGGGGGAGTCTGAATTCCACGGTTCGGTGTGTGCACACAGCCCGCACTGGACACCCAGGCCGCCGAGACTCTGCAGTGCAGGAGCTCACGGGCCCTGCGATGGACAGAACCGAGAAGTGACTGCTGACCCTGCCAGGTCCACACGGGCCTTCGCCAGAGCCTCCTTCCTTTGGGGCTACACCATGCCCTGGACACTCCCCGAGGCCCTGCCCTCTACTTCCTGTTGCCACGGTGGATTGACACCTCCGAAGCCATAAACCAAAAATCAATCATGTTTCCCTTCACCGATCACCTTTCCCAGCTTTAGAGGTTGAACCCGGGGTCCATGCAGCTATCTGAGGCAACTTGGTGCTCTGTGTATGTATTTATTTGAGACAGGGTCTCGCTGTGTAGCTCAGGCTGGCCTAGAATCTGCTATGCAGACCAGGCTGGCCTTGAACTCCTCAGACTCTGCCTCCTGAGTGCTGGGATCAAAGGCTTGAGTCCCCACATCTGGTGCCAGCCAACATGAACTCGGTGCTGCCCTGGGCAGCGACGGGGACAGGGACATTAGACCCCCAGAGGCAGCAGGCTAGCTCTGGGGCGCGCCCCCCTCGTGGAGCAGGCTAGCTCCTGTGCTTCCGTCGGTACCTGGGCCGGGGCGTCTCCCCTTCCATGGCCATTTCCTTCTCCACCAGCAGCTTGGAGGCCTCCTCCTCGGCAGCCTGCAGGGCACTCTCGGTGGCTCCAGCTCCTGGGCCAGCCGTCCTCAGGGCCAGCAGCACCCGGTACGCCGCCTCGCAATCCTCGCTGCGGGACGGGATCTGAGTGCTTCAACACTCAAGCCCCAGCCCAGTGAGAGGCAGGCGGAGCTCTGTGAGTTCCAGGCCAGCCTAGGCTACAAGAGCAAGTTCCAGGCCAGCCTGGGCTACACGGCGAGACCCCCGTCTCCAATAAATACACAACAAACCACAGAAAGACAGCCCCCGCCCGGCACACCTGATGAGTCAGACGCCTTCGGAAGGTTCCATGTCCTGCACCCAGGGCCACCCTGGCATGCACCCCCCGCCCCAGCCACCACCACCACCGCCATGGGTATTGGCACAGACCTGTACTGCAGGGCCAGGTGCAGGGCCGTGGCCTCGGCTTCCCGCTGGCCCAGCTGCATGGTGAGGCTCTCGCAGCGGCCCTTGTAGCCCTGGAGCACGGCCAGCAGGAGGCGGTTGAAGCACTTGAGCTGCTCGATGCTCCTGCCTCGGAGGGCGGGCAACGGGGAAGGTGAGAGAGGTCAGGCAGCCGAGCCTAGGCTCCTCCCTGCCCCCCAGCACCCGAGGCAGGAGGCAGGAAACGGGGAAGGTGAGTGAGGCCCCGCACCAGAGCCCGGGCTCTTCCCTGCCCCCCCCCCCCCCCCCCCCCGCACCAGAGCCCGGCTCCTCCCCGCCCCCCAGCACCCGAGGCAGGAGCCACGGTGCCCTTAAAAGCTCAGCGGCGGTGATTCAGCCACTCACCCCTGGAGCTGCCCCATGTGGTCCTCCATGAGGCGCCTCTCACAGGTTGGACGTGGTGTGGAAAGGCACCCAAAGGTCGGGGTGCTGGAGTCACTCCGGAGGCGTCGGAGAAGGGGGTGAGCCAGGGGGGCGTCCTGCCGGGAGGGAGGGGTGAGCCAGGGGGGCGTCCTGCCGGGAGGACATGAGTGACTTGATTTACTCATCTTCCTTTTCTCAGGGCTGGGAACGGGACCAGGGCCTTGGGACATGTTATCTAACTGCAGCACAACTGCGGCTTTGGTTGTGGTGTGGGAGACTGTGGGTGCACACCTGTGGGGTGGTGCACACCTGTGTGCCTGTGTGTGCCATGACACACGAATGGATGTCAGAGACACCGTGTGGGAGTCAGTTCTCATCGGCTAGGCAGCAGGTCCCCTTCTCAGCTCAGCCTCGCACCAATGCTTATTGTTTTATCTAGAGGCAGGGTCTCGGTAAATTACCGTCACCATCCTGTGTCTCAGGGCCCTAAGAGCGGGGGTGACTGTGGTGGCTGTGGTAACTATGGTGAGGAGGTAAACAATCCAACAGCCCCAGGAAGTCCCTGGAACTGAGCGGATCCACGCGGCCCCTCCCTGCCGAGGACCCAGGACTGAGCTGCAAAGACTGGAGACCGGGCAGCGGCCGGCAGAGGTCAGACCAGGGTCACTGGGGTGGACACTCTCCGGCCTGCAGGCTGTGCGGCTCCAGGCTCCCAGCCCTGTGAGCTGCACCTGGGCCGGGGTGGGCTTTGGTGACGCAGCTGTCTGAGTCATCTCTGCTCCTGTGAGAACCCCCACCCCATTCCTGTAAGTTACCCCGATAAATTCAAGGGTTCGAGTCGGCCTCGGTGTCCCGCTTGACTGTGCCCTGGGCCCCCTCTGCAGGGTGAGTGGACGGCGACTGCGTCTCCCCAGGAGAAGCTGTCACACAACACTTGGGGACCCCGTGAAGCCCAGACGGAAGCTCACCCCACACTGGGAAGGCAGAGGACACTAGGCCCGGTCTTACCTGTGGTGCCCAGGGTTCCCCTTCCGCCTCGGAGCCGCTGGAGTTGCTGTGCGCGCGCCCTGCCCTGCGGAGCCCCGGGTCCTCCAGCCGCGGTAGGGAGGCCTCCAGGTCCTGCACCTGCCGGTGGGGGTCAGGCTGCAGCCTCCATGTCCAGACAGGTGTCAGCGCAGGAGCCCAGCCAGCCACACCCCGTCCAGTGACCTGGTCCCCGGCCGCCACTTACCCGGGGTCGCCGCTCTGGCGGGGGTGGGAAGTGGCACAGCCCCACTTTTTTGGATTTATTTATTTTTACCATTTCGTGTGCACGGTGTTTTGCCGGCACGTGTGTCTGTGTGGGGCGCTGAGTCACCGGGAACTGGAGTCACAGGCAGTTGTGACCTGAACCCAGGTCCTCTGGAAAAGCAGCCAGTGCCCCTAACCACTGGGCCATCTCCCCACCCCCTGACGTTTTTTCCTTTCTAAATTTTTTTTTAGGAGACTCGGTGTTTCCCTGACTCATCTGGGTCTCCCCAGCTCAGCCATCCTCCTGTCTCAGCTTTCCACGTCGCTGGGATTTCAAGTGTGTACCACCACACTCAGCGAGGAGAAGTTCGTTTTTACGCTGGTGAGCGGAGTCTCGGCGAGCTGAGGGCCGCGCCCGCCCCCGTGCCGGAGGACTCTGGGGTGGGCTCCGTGTGGCCCTGGCCCCCTCCTCTGTTCTTCCGTTTTTGAGACAATGTTTGCCTATCTTGTCCAAGCTAGTGCCAAACTGTGATCCTCCTGCCTCAGGCTCTGGAGTCCTCAGTATCACAGGCTCGTCCACCCCGTCTGGGTTTGCCATCACCCACCATCTGCCCGTTCCTGGTCACCTCCACCAGCCTCGTCCCACCCCGTCTGGGTTTGCCATCACCCGTCACCTGCCCGCTCCTGGTCACCTCCACCAGGCTCGTCCCACCCCGTCTGGGTTTGCCATCACCCGTCACCTGCCCGCTCCTGGTCACCTCCACCAGGCCACGTCCCACCCCGTCTGGGTTTGCCATCACCCACCATCTGCCCGCTCCTGGTCACCTCCACCAGGCTCGTCCCACCCCGTCTGGGTTTGCCATCACCCACCATCTGCCCGCTCCTGGTCACCTCCACCAGGCTCGTCCCACCCCGTCTGGGTTTGCCATCACCCGCCATCTGCCCGCTCCTGGTCACCTCCACCGCGCCCTCTGCGCCTGGACCGCTGCCGCCCCCCCCCCCAGGGTCGCGGGCCCCTGCCAGGCTGTTCCCCGCCCGGCCAGCAGAGGGAGCGGCGGCCGCAGGTCCGGTCACCTCGGAACCCAGACCCCTCTGCGGCCCACCACACACCCAGCTCAGCTCTAAGTCCTGCACACGGGGTGGTGCTCACTCGCCTTCACCCCCCCAACTCCCCTCCGGCCACAGTGACCCCCGGGCGTGTGTCACTCTGACATCAGCTAGAGTCGTTCGGGAAGAGGAGATCACAGGTGAGGAAAAGCTTCCCCCGGACGGACCTGTGGACATTTTCCTGATGGATGACGGATGTGGGAGGGCCCAGCTCACGGCGGGTGGGGCCATCCCTGGGCAGGCGGTCCTGGGTTCCATAAGAAAGCAGCTGTGCAAGCCAGGGGGAGCGAGCCAGCTGTGCAAGCCGGTGAGCAGCCCCTCCACGGCCTCTGCATCAGCTCCTCCTCCAGGCCCTGCCGTGGGTTCTCACCCCGGCTTCCCTCAGTGATGCAGTGGCCTGAGAGTTTTAAGATGAAAAAAAACTTTTCCTCCCCAATTGCTGTTAGTTGTAGTGTTTTATCATGACAGTGTGTGTGCGTGTGTGTGTGCGCTCGTGCGCGTGCGTGTGTGTGGTGTGTGTGTGCGCGCGCGTGTACGTGTGTGTGCGCGTGTGCGCGCGCGTGCGTGTGTGTGCGTTGTGTGCGCGCGTGTGTGTGTGAGTGTGTGTGCGTGTGTGGTATGTGCGCGTGCGTGCGTGTGTGAGTGTGTGTGGTGTGCGTGTGTGCGCGTGCGCGTGCGTGCGCGTGTGTGAGTGTGTGCGTGTGTGTGTGTGTGTGTGTGTGCACGTGCGTGTGTCTGGTGCCCAAGGCCTCACACACTCTAGGCAAGGCCTCTACCACTGAGGTACTCTGAACCTTTAAAGAAACAAACGAGGGTGGGTGGGTGGGTGGGGGGGTTGGGGATGTAGCTCAGTGGTAGAGTGCTTGCCTAGCAAGTGCAAGGCCCTGGGTTCGGTCCTCAGCTCTGAAAAAACAACAACAACAAAAAAAAATGGAAAAAAAATGGACCCAGGGTCTGCTACCCAGGCTGGCCTTGAACTCAATCTACAGTGGAGAATGACCTTGGTCTTGGCCAGGCGCCCTCTGACTTGAGATTGTCTGTCCTCAGCTTCTGGAGTGCGGAGATCATGGGGTGCTCCCTGCCTGGCTTCCTTCTGACTTCAGTCTGGGCCTCCATCCCCTCTCTCCCTGTCTTCCTTGCTCACTTCTCCGGCACATCTGTCTGTCCCTGCTCCGCATGGGTTTGCTGAATGAATACATGTGGGTATGTTCCCGAGGCACGGTCGGCCCCTCCGCGGTCACCAGCTCACCTGTCTCTGCAGAGCCTCCTTCTCTGCCTGGGCATCCTGCAGGGATGCGTGAGTCCAAGCCAGCTCCTCCTCCCGGCTGCCCAGGGCTAGCCGCAGCCAGGCGTTCCTCTCTATGAGGCGGGCTGCCTCCTGCTGCCCAGGCAAGCCGGCTTCTTCCTGATCACCAAAGGACCCTGGTGGCCCCTGCTCTCTGTCTTCTCCTTCCACTGGCCTTGGAAAGCTTAGGGAGCGGTGGCGCCAGGCTGCCACCGTGGCCTCTAGGGAGCTCAGCCTGCTCTCCAGCGTCTCAAACACACTGGGTCCTGATGTCTCAGTAGGGCTACGACCCGGCGGGGCTGCCGGTGGGGTCTGGTGGCCTTCGGCCTCAGGCTGACACCGTTCTTCCGGCCTCAAGACTAGGGCCCCATGAAATCCCACGCCACAGTCATCCTCGGGCCTGTGAAGACAACCCGAGAACCCCAGCCACTTGAGGCTTAGCAGGGACTTCGGGCCTAGACCTCAAGGTCCCTGGGAAGGGTGAGCAGGCAGGGAGCTTCGTGAAAGAGGAGGAAGAGAAGGAAGAAGATGCAGGAGGGCAGAGGAGGCAATGGGAAGCTAAGGCAGAAGTGTGTGTGTGTGTGTGTGTGTGTGTGTGTGTGTATGTGTGTGAGCTTTGTGAGGGACACCTGCTGGAATAGGAAGTTCGCACTAAATCTGTCCTACCGGTTCCCTGGGCTCTGCAGGTTAGGACCGAGGTGTTCCTGAAGCAGCCCAGGTTTGGCCTCGAAGCTCCCATGGGTGGCCTCCACCTCCTCCGAACTCTCAGCCACAGGATCCAGCTCCCCCTGCAAAGGACCGGCCCGGCAGGCTCTCAGCCACCAGGTCCAGGTGCCCCTGACGATGACTGACCCCTCTCCTCCCACTGCAGGTTCCGAGCCCAGGAGGCCTGGGCTCCAGGATCTGTGGAGCTGGGAGCTGGGTGCGGCAGGAAGAGGGGCAACTTACGGGCGGAGGATGCCTCCCTCGACGGCTTCGGGGCCGCGTGGCCCGGGCACTCATCACCTCTTTCACCTCCTGATCTCAGACAGCTCTCAGATCTTCCCTTTGTTGCCCTGGGTCCTTAGGTTTTTTCCGAAGCAGGAGTTTTGGGTCAGCTGTGTTGACTGAACACATTTGAATATTTGACTACCTCGGCCGATGGCGCCCCTACTTGTCCATTTGCCCCAACCTCTCGCCCCTTGTCTACCTGGCAGTCCTCTTCTCTCAGATGCCTGAATACATTTCTCTTATCTCTGTTCCCCTCTCTCCGCTATGGAGGCGTGGGACAGGGACCCCAAGAGTCCTCTTTCCTCCCAGGACGCTCCGAGCACCAGACTCCCTCTCCCTGGGTGGGGTGGGGCGTTCCGGCCCTCTGCTCTGCTCCAGAGCACCTTGGGAAAGGCCTGAGCTCCTGGGCGCATCTCAGGTCACCCTGGCCATTGGCCGCTGAGGCTGTGCTGGCCAAGGCTGGCCTGGGAGGAGCTGAGAAACAGGAAGCCCCCTGCCCTGGTCACATGGACAGTTATTGTCTTGTTTCCTTCTCCAGGATGTCAGCTTCCTCCAAAACGGGGGCAGGATGGAGGACCTGGACCCTCGTCCCACTCCAAGATGTCAGCCCCACCACCCCCATCCCAGCCCAAATCTGTATGTGGTCTCTCCATTTTCATTTCAGGTTTTCTCAGTGTCCCCGTGTTCACCGGGGCTCACTCCACTGTAAGGTCTCCCCACCCCCACTTTATTATTTTTATTTTTGTGTGTTTTTCTAAAACAAAAACAAAAAGCCTGTAGGAGTGGGCTCTAGCAGTGGAATAAAATTTTACTTTCCATTACTTGCTTTATTTGTTTGTGTCTGTGGGTGGGTAAGCCACATGCGCTTGTGGGAATCGGTTCTCTCTTTCCACCATGCAGGACTCTGGGATCGAGCTCAGGTCTCCAGGCTTGGCGGATCCTGCACCCGTTCACCGGCGATGTTTCCCTTCAATGAGACTGACTGCCGCTCAAGTGCAGCACTGCTTGTCGGCGTCAGGCGGCTCCCGTGGCACAGTGAGCCTTGTCCGCAGGGTGTCTGCTGGCTTCTCTTTTTACCTTTTCTTTCCATTTTGGTTTTTAGAAGGGTCCCCTATAGCCCAGGCTAGCCTAAACACCCGATCTTCGTCTTCTGATGACAGGTGGGCTCCACCATCCGCATCGCGATAGTATTGGATGAATGCCAACATGTGTGAAATAGGGAGCAGAAATAATAACTGAGCCTGCCTACCCCGTCAATCATCAATAAGCCCCGCCCAGGTCGGTCTCCTCCATCACAGCAGAAGCCTTGACAGCTGTAGTCTGCTTAAGCCGGAGCTACAAGCTCCGCCCAATCGTGCTTCAGTCAACATCGGGTCACACTTCTCCCCAATACTACCCCATTTCAGCCCTGCTCCTGCCAGTTATACTCTAAGCCACACCTCCAGGGGCGCCTCAGCCTATCAGCCATCGAACTACATTTCCCAGAAGGCCTCACGGCAAACCGTACCGACTTCCGGTCAGGAAGATGGCGGCTTCCTAGAACCCTGATACTGACTGGCCGCGGTGCCCGGGCTGCAGCGTGGAACCTGGCGGAGTGACCGCGCGCGAGCTTTGTGTCGCTGTGGTCACACTTCGGTACGGCTTGCTGCAGCGCCAGGTCCGTTCCGCTTGAGGAGCTGGGGGCTGCGCAGTCCCGAGGCGCCGCCCCGAGAAACGCACATCCATTGCCCGGGCGGCGACTCGGGCTTCTGCTCCCGATCACCCGAGTCCGCGCCCGGCTCTCGTGCACGATCCAGTCACCCAGGCGCTGTCGCCTCGGGTGACAGAAACCCAGACACGAGCTCGCCGAAGCCAGCAAGGCAAGTGGGGCGCCCAGGAGTGGCGTGCAGCCGGGGCGTCTCTACTGTACCTTCTCAGCTCGGCAAACCAATTAAGTCTCTTTTCCTTTTCTGTCGCCCGGGACTCTCAGGCGTGGGAGCCACCCAAGGCCTTAGTGGGTCCGCTAGCCACCTCGGAGTTTCCCCGGTGACCAGGCAGTTGTGTTGGCTGGCCCAGTGAAAGGCAGAGACAGTGTTTGCCCTGCTGTAAGAAGTGGAAAGCCAAGATTGGGTCACCGTTCATTTGGTAGAGTGCTTGTAGCTCAGTGGGTAGAGTGCTTGTAGCTAAGTGATCAGAGTGCTTGTAGCTCCGTGGGTAGGGTGTTTGCCTAGTACGTCTGAGGCCCTGGGTCTCCATCCTCAGCACCACATAGACCGGGTGTGGTGGTGCACTCCCAGCACGCAGAAGGTGGATGCGGAGGGTCAGGATTACCAGGTCATCCTAAGCCATACAGTGAGTTAGAGGCCAGCCTGGGCTACAGGAAACTGTCACAACAAAAAAGAAAGAAACTGAGAAAGCTGTTATTTACTTCACCAGTGGGCGGTTTGACCTCACTCCCGTGCGGCCAGGGGCTCCTGGCTCGGCTTCAGGCTTTAGTAACCGATTGCTTTTAAAAACTCTTACGGCAGGATCCTGGCTTCCGCTATCCCCTCTCCATCCAAGCACCTAGGAGCCATGGAGGTGGCCGAGGCCAATAGCCCCACTGAGGAGGAGGAAGAAGAGGAGGAAGAGGAAGGGGAGGAGCCGACACTTGAGCCCAGACCTCACACTCGCTCCAACCCTGAGGGGGCCGAGGACCGGGCTCTGGGAGCTCAGGCCAATGTGGGCAGCCGCAGCGAGGGTGAGGGTGAGGCGGCCAGTGCAGATGATGGGGCAGCCAGTGTCCCAGGAGCCGGGCCCAAGCCCTGGCAGGTACCAGCACCAGCACCTGAGGTCCAGATTCGAACACCACGGGTCAACTGTCCAGAGAAGGTGGTATGTCTTGGCTGAGGATGCAGGGGATGGGAGCTGGCAGACAGGACACTCCTGCCTTGTGAGATTCTCAAAGTTGTTCCATG
Source organism: Peromyscus leucopus (assembly GCF_004664715.2). Taxonomy (NCBI): domain Eukaryota; kingdom Metazoa; phylum Chordata; class Mammalia; order Rodentia; family Cricetidae; genus Peromyscus; species Peromyscus leucopus. The sequence goes on from NC_051077.1 coordinate 53,517,486, forward strand.
AGCAACACACGCTTGGTGGCTTAGTCATCACTGAATTTAGATTCTTTGTTTTTTTCATTTTTTTACTTTTTGGTACCTGGACCTCTCACTAGGGGATCTAGACAGGGGCTCCACCCTGACCACGCCCCCAGCCCCTCACTGGGGATCCTAGACAGGGGCTCCACCCCTGACCACGCCCCCAGCCCCTCACTGGGGATTCTAGGCGGGGGCTCCACCCCTGACCACGCCCCCAGCCCCTCACTGGGGATTCTAGGCAGGGGCTCCACCCCTGACCACGCCCCCAGCCCCTCACTGGGGGATTCTAGGCGGGGCTCCACCCTGAGCCACGCCCCCAGACCCTCACTGGGGGATTCTAGTCAGGGGCTCCACCCCTGAGCCACGCCCCCAGCCCCTCACTGGGGATTCTAGGCGGGAGCTCCACCCCTGAGCCACGCCCCCAGCCCCTCACTGGGGATTCTAGGCAGGGCTCCACCCTGACCACGCCCCCAGCCCCTCACTGGGGATTCTAGGCGGGGCTCCACCCTGACCACGCCCCCAGCCCCTCATTGGGGATTCTAGGCAGGGCTCCACCCCTGACCACGCCCCCAGCCCCTCACTGGGGATTCTAGGCAGGGCTCCACCCTGACCACGCCCCCAGCCCCTCACTGGAGATCCTAGGCAGGGGCTCACCCCTGAGCCACGCCCCCAGCCCCTCACTGGAGATCCTAGGCAGGGGCTCCACCCCTGAGCCACACCCCCAGCTCACTCCTGAACCCTGCCCTCAACCCCTTTTGGGTACTGCAGGCTGGGTCCCACCCTAGCTGTCCTAGCTGTCTGGTTTGGTCTTGTACTTCCTGTCTTCTGTTTGTGTTTCAGATCATCTGTTTGGATCTTTCGGAAGAGATGTCTGTGCCAAAACTGGAGTCCTTTAATGGGTACGGTGGAGTTGGCCTCAGGCTTGGGCAGCTCAGAACACATAGGGTCCTTGTTCTACCCAGCAGGATCCGGTGTCCATGACGCCTCGGGTGGATGGAGCAGGCCACTGTCAGGTCTCATAGAAGCAGTTGAGCTCTGTGTGCCCCCAGCAGCTGGGGTATCAGGCGTCACATCTGGAGTGGCCTCAGGGCCCTGTAAGGGATAAGAATAAGGCTACAGGACTCGGTGGCACACATCTGGCACTGGGAGGTAGAGATGGAGGAATCAGGAGTTAAAGGTCCACCTGGGTACTGCAGTAATTTGGGTACCAGTTTAGGTTCCACAGCAGGTGTGAGGCTAGCCTGAACTAACTACATGGTGAGTTTGAGGCTAACTTGGTGTATTAGTCAGGGTTCTCTAGAAGGACAACACTGATAGAATGAATCTGTGAACATATACATAGACTTTTATATATACACATACGTATATATATATATATATATATATATATATATATATAGTGAATCTGTGTATATATACATAGACATTTATATATACACATATATATATAGAATGAATCTGTGAACATATACATAGACATATACACATACATATATATATAGAATCTGTGTATGTATACATAGACATTTACATATACCTCTATGTATACATTTGCACACACACACACGTATATAAAGGGGACTTATCAGAGTGGCTCACAGGCTGTGGTCCAGCCACTCCAACAATGGCTGTCTACCAAAGGAAAGTCCCAGAATCCAGTAGTTGTTCAGTGCACAAGGCAGGATGTCTCAGCTGGTCTTCAGTAGATGCTGCAGTCCTGAAGAGTAGGATTTGATGGCGGTGAAGGAACGGACTTGCTCATGAAAGCGAGGGCGAGGAGGCAGAGCCCTTTAAGTTGGCTGCCAGCAGAGGGCGTGGCCCAGACTGCAGGTGGCTCTTCCCACCTCAGAAGACCTGGATCAGCAGTGGGTCTTCCCGCTTCAAATGATTTATTCCGTCCTCACAGCCATGCCCAGTCCCTTGGGTTTTAGTTAATTCCAGATGTCGTCAAGTTGACAACCAAGACTGGCTGTCACAATGGCTGTCTGTGCTCCCTGTCACCCCACCTCTTCCAGCTCCAGGACGAATGCCCTGAACGTGTCTCAGAAGATGGTCGAGATGTTTGTGCGCACGAAGCACAAGATTGACAAGAGCCACGAGTTTGCACTGGTCGTAGTGAACGATGACTCTGCTTGGGTGAGGCTGGGGGTGGACAGGGACTCTGGGAGACCTCGGGACCGGGAACCCCAGCACTGAGGCCCTGCCTTCCCCACAGCTGTCTGGCCTGACCTCTGATCCACGTGAGCTCTGCAGCTGCCTGTACGACCTGGAGACAGCGTCCTGCTCCACGTTCAGTATCCTTGTCCGTGGCCCCAGATCAGCTGTGATGGGTGCTCAGTAGTATTGTGGGGTCCTTCCAACACAGAGCCCAGGGTGAACATCCAGAATCCAAAAACATTCAGAATCTGAAATCGGTACTTTTCTATAGTTGTTGGCCTCTGACACAGGATCCTGCTGTATAACCCAGGCTGAATCCATGATCCTCCTGCCTCAGCGTCCTGAGTAGAATGACAATAGTTCAGGACCATGTCCCTAATTCTTTATTTTTTAATATTTATTTATTGAGACAGGGCTTCATTATGTAGCCCAGGCTGCCCTGAAACTCAGTATATAGACTGGATTGGCCTCATCACTGAGATCCACCTGCCTCTGCCTCCCAAGTGCTGGGATTAAAGGTGTGGCCCCCCACTAAATATAAAAATGTATTTTAGAGACTATTTCTCACGTAGCCCAGGCTAGCTTTGAATTCACAGTGTAGCTAAGGATGGCCTTGAGCTCCTGATTCACTTGCCCCACCTCCTAAGTGCTGGGATGACAGTGTGCTGGAGAGGAGCCCACAGCTACATGAATGCTAAGCACCTGAACCCTGGCCCCAGCAAAACTCAGGGATTTTGTCGAGTGAGATCACAAATACAATATTCCATGAATGACAGTCTAGGAGTCACATTCAAGACCCAGCACCAGGCAAGGAGCTGGGGTACGGGAGAGTCAACCCAGCACTCAGGAAGCTGAGGCCGGAGAATTGCAAGTTACAGGCCAGCCTTACCTACGATCTAGACTCTGTTTCAAAACCACAAAATCAGGAAAAAAAAAAAAGACAATAACAGAAAGCTGGCTATTTTTCTTTTTTGTTTTTTCAAGTGAGGGTTTCTCTGTGTAGCTCTGGCAGTCCTGGAACTTGCTCTGTAGACCAGGCTGGCCTTGAACTCACAGAGATACACCTGTGCTGGATTAAAGGTGTGTGCCACCACCGCCCTGCAGAAAGCTGGCTACTAATACACAGTGATGCCAAACCCCAAAGCCACCCAGAACCCAGGCCCCAGAGGGTCCCTGGCATCCATCCTGAGTGGTGGAGGGATGGTGTCAGTGAGTGTGATCTAGCATGTGGCTGCTGCACCCAGGGACTGCTTCGCTGAAGCAGGGCTGGCATGCAGTTGGTGCAACTTAACGGTGATTTTACCTGAAAAGTGAAAACCATGTCTTTCAACCTGTGGCCCCTAACATGGAGGATGCTCCCCCAGAATTAAGGAAGCAGTGGAGATGTGGCATGACGGGAGTCCTAGAGGGTCTGCAGGGGGTCAAGGCCAGCACCCACTTTATGATGTGTGAGAGGAAGCAGGCTCAGAGAGGTGCAGTGCTAGGTGGGGACACACAGCCTACCTCAGGGGTCACAGTGCCTTCCCCAGGGGTCACACTGCCTACCCCAGGGGTCACACTGCCTACTCCGGGGGTCACACTGCCTTCCCCAGGGGTCACACAGCCTACCCCAGGGGTCACACAGCCTTCCCCAGGGGTCACACTGCCTTCCCCAGGGGTCACACTGCCTTCCCCAGGGGTCACACTGCCTACCCCAGGGGTCACACTGCCTTCCCCAGGGGTCACACAGCCTTCCCCAGGGGTCACACTGCCTTCCCCAGGGGTCACACTGCCTGTTCCCAGGGGTCACACTGCCTACCCCAGGGGACACACAGCCTTCCCCAGGGGTCACACTGCCTACCCCTGGGGTACCCGCCATCTCCCAGGATGCAGGTCGGGGAAGCCCCCTGCCTCTGAGTTGGCACCTCGTCCTTAGCGTCCCTCCAGATCTGGAAGGCCTCTTCAGTCTCATGTGAGTGCTCATCCAGAATGGGGCATGGCCTTGGGTTCCTTCCCCAGCAAGGTGCAGACAGACAGACAGACAGCCGCCTAAGGCTGTCCAGTGGGTGGGGCCACAGGACAAACCTTGTGTCCAGCGGTGGAGCTTGAATTTGTTTTCCTTTGAGAATGCTTTTAGAGAAGTCTTATACGTTTCTCATCATGTGTTTATTTTGTGTGCACGCACATGTGCCACGGCGCTTGTGCGGAGGTCAGGGTCACCTCGTGAGGATCCTTTCTCGGCTTCTCCCTTGTGGGACCTGCGCATCGAACTCAGGTCCTCGGGCTTGGCTGCGGGAGCCTCTAGCCCCAGAACCGTCTCCCAGGCCCAGGCTCTCGGTTTAACGTGCAGGGCCGCTAGGACCGTGGCCTGTGGGATTCGGCTGGGATGGGGGGTTCGGGCCCGGGCTGGTAGGCAGCTGGGTACCGAGCCCTGCCCCTCTGTAGCCAGCAGAAGACGGAGCTGCCAGTCACGGAGAACGTGCAGACCATCCCGCCCCCCTACGTCGTGCGCACCATCCTGGTCTATAGCCGCCCGCCCTGCCAGCCCCAGTTCTCCCTGACCGAGCCCATGAAGGTAAGCCCGGAGGGAAGGGAGAGCAGTGGTTAGACACCGCGGAGGCTGGGGTGGGCGCCCACCCTCCCTCCCTCTCATCCGCTGCAGAAGATGTTCCAGTGCCCTTACTTCTTCTTTGACATCGTGTGCATCCACAATGGCGCCGAGGAGAAGGAAGAGGAGGCCAGGTGGAAGGTGAGCTGACGCAGAGGAGGATGGAGGCCTGCCCCTCCCGGCCCCTTGGCCCGCCATTCAGTTGTTCAACAGCTGCCCTGCAGTTCCACGCTGAGCTGGTGGTGACTGGCCTGGGAGGCCGTGGCCTTAGCAGCCCAGCCCACACCATCCCCAGCACCCCACTGCACCCTCCGCCTGAAGGCCTGCCCTCTCGACCTCTCCCGGCCTCTGCTGCTCCCCCTGACTCGCCGGGTGACTGTGATGACCTCTAACTAAGGTCTGTGGACTTCAGTGCACAGACTGCGAGGTGGGTCAGGTAGAGGCGCTCGCAGGCAAGCGTGAGGACCTGAGTTCAATACCGGGACCATGATGGCGGGAGCCCTGACCCCAGAGATTATACTCTGACCTCCACGCACCTGCACTCGGTGCACATCCACACCCCCACACACCTGCACATGCACACATACACCCGTGCACACACACATTCACACACTCATACACACACCCGTGCACACACTTGCACATGTGCACGCCTGTAACTCTGCCCCCTCTACCTGTGAGTGAAGTACCTGAAAGGCTGAGGCAGGGGTTGTGACGTGATGGGAAGTTGTGTGACAAGACTTTCCCTGGAGAGACACAACACTCAGCCCCGAGAGCATCCCTCGGCACACCAAAGTACAACAGACACCACCAAGTCAAGCTTGGTGAACCCGTGAATTTATCGGGGTAACTTACAGGGATGGGGTGAGGGGTTCTCACAGGAGCAGAGACGACTCAGACAGCTGCGTCACCAAGGCCCACCCCGGCCTGGGTGGCAGCTCACAGGGCTGGGAGCCTGGAGCACCGCACAGCCTGCAAGCCGGAGAGTGTCCACCCCAGTGACCCTGGTCTGACCTCTGCCGGCCGCTGCCCGGTCTCCAGTCTTTGCAGCTCAGTCCTCGTCCTCAGCGGGGAGGGGCCGCGTGGATCCGCTCAGTTCCAGGGACTTCCTGGGGCTGTTGAGTTGTTTACCTCCCTGTCTAAGGAACTTCCTGCAGGATGGACGTTCCTATCTCAGAGGAAATGGATACACACAGGAGGCTAACCTGGGCTACAGTGTGAGGCCTTACTTGAGGGAAGAGAAAACACAAGGGAAAAGTCTCCCGTGCGGGGCCTTCACGACCTCCCCTCTGGTTTGAAGTGGAGTCTCTTGTTGCCGCTGTGGCCACCGCTGGCTGGCCCGAGTTCTGGATCCTCCCACCCTGCAGAGGGCATGCACTGGGATAAGGCTATGTCCTGCTGCATTTAGCTTTCCATAGGTTCTAGGGTTTTGAACTCAGGTCCAAGTGCTTGCACAGCGGGCACCTTACTCACTGAGCCACCTCCCAGCCCCATACCGTGGGCTTCTAGGGCACCCGGAATGAAAGCTGGAGTCCTGGTGCTGGGTGGATGTCAGGCAATGTTTGCTGACTGCATTAATAGTTTCTGGCCTGGCCAACTCCTCTTCACCCCTCAGAACCCACTTTAGATGCCCCTTCCTCTAGGAAGGCCTCCAGGGACAGGGAGGGCCACGGAGGGCGAATGCCAACCCTGAACCGCCTCTCACCGGCCCCCGCAGGACATGTTCTCCTTCATGGGCAGCCTGGATACTAAGGGCACCAGCTACAAGTATGAGGTGGCACTGACCGGGCCTGCTCTCGAGCTGCACAACTGCATGGCCAAGCTGCTGGCCCACCCGCTGCAGAGGCCCTGCCAGACCCATGCGAGCTACAGCCTGCTGGAGGACGAGGAGGCCAGCGAGGGGGAAGCCACCGTGTGACCTGTGCCATTTCGGCAGCGCTCCGGAGCTCTGTGCACCCACGTCCGCTCCTGCTGTGCCCGCTGTAAATTCATTCTTCCTGGGGCGGTTTGTCACCAGAATAAAATCCGAGGCTGCCGAGCCTGCCCTCTGGTCATTTCAGGTTCACCGAGGCAGAAGACAGGCGCTGAAGCAAACAGTCGTGCCTGGCTCCGGCTCAGCTGTGTCTGGGTGTCCTGACACCACGGCTCTTGTGACCAGGCTGGTGTGACCTCGGGCTGGGGTTAACTGAACTTTGCAAACTCCTCTGCACCCTACAGAACCCACCCTGATGTCCTTTCCTCCAGAGACAGGGAAGACCTTTTGCAGGTGACGGTGATGTGACTCCCACAGGAAGTGTTTACTTTTGGGGTCCTCCTGGACACCCAAGGGTGCCAGCTCCAAGTGGAAAGTAGGTTGGGGTGACACCTATCACCCTACCATCCCAAACTGAGCTGTAGTGCTGGCTCAGTACCCTGGCCTGACTGGACCTGTTTGGCCATGTGGATTCACCAGGAGGAGTCACGGCTCAGGATTCCAGGATGTGGACATACGGTGGGCACCCCAGAAGAGGAGTGCAAATCCGCAGCCCCTCCCTCCCTCGTCAGGCCAGAGAGGTTCATCCACTCCACCTTCTCCATTCATAGAAAACGAAATGGCGGTGGGTGGGAGTCAGGCTCACTTTGGTATGGGAGGCTGAGGCAGGAGGATGGCCAGTTCTAGTTCAGCAGGGGCTAGATAGGGAAGTAGTGACTAAAAAGGAGTATGAACAAAAATAGATGGGGCCTGGTGATGGCTCAGCCAATCAGAGCCCGGGCTGTTCTTACAGAGGACCTGGGTTCGATTTCCACGTGTGGGCTCACAACTCCAGTTCCAGAGGATCCGGTGCCCCTTCTGGTCTCCATGGGCACCAGCCGCACTTGGTACACAGACAGGCAAAACACTCGCACACTTGATTAATTTTAAACACTAGGTCAGCTTGATGAACCGCTTTCTTGCCCCTGCATTTATTGTCCGCTTAGTGCTGAGCCCTGCCCTCCCATTTGCAAGTAAGGAAAATGCAGCTCTTTAGGAAGAATTATTTGTGTGTGTGCACACGCACCCTCGTGCAGGCACACGGCCAAGACACGAGTGTGGATGTCAGTCTGTGGGTCCTGGGGATCGAACTCGGGTCATCATGCTTGGCGGCAAGCACCTTGACCTGCTGAGCCCTCTCGCTGCCCCTCACAAGGTGCTTCCCCACAAAACAACTGACAGCCAGCTCTGCTGGGTTGAAAATGCGCGAAGCTGTTCAGCAAAGAGTCGGACCCCAGCACTCGGTAGCCTGAGGCAGGAGGATGGCGCTAAGTTCCTGGACAGTTGGGCAAAGTCTAGAACATCCAGTAGTTTGTTTTTGTTTTGTTAAAGACAAAGAGATGCCCCCTCTTTATCCCAAGCTCCCCTGGAATTCGTGGTAATCCTCCTGACTCAGCTTTCCAAATCCCGGCATGGGACCCCAGCTGCGCGTACCCCACCCTCCTCGGAGTCCCCGCGGTTGGCGGGATCACAGCACACCCCTCTCTCTGTCTTTGTCAGCGGTTCTAGGCCTCGCCTGTCCACCTAGGGCGCCGCCGGGGCGGGGCCCGGAGGCGGAGCTGGGGAGCCGGGGGGCGGGGCCGCGCGCGCGCAGAGGTTGCCGCGCGAATTTGAACCCGGAGGGCGGTGACTCCGCCAGGACATGGCCGCTGCGGCCCGGCGACTGCTGGCGGCCCTGCGCGAGGAGGAGCCGCGGTGAGGGCGGGGCGGGAGGGGGGGGGTCCTCCGGGTCCCGGGGTGTCCGGGAGGGCGGGGGGGGGGTCCTCCGGGTCCCGGGGTGTCCGGGAGGGCGGGGGGGTCCTCCGGGTCCCGGGGTGTCCGGCAGGGCGGGGGGGTCCTCCGGGTCCCGGGGTGTCCGGCAGGGCGGGGGTGTCCGGCAGGGCGGGGGTCTAACGTCGCCGTCTGCCGCAGGGCTGTGGAGGAGCTGCTGCGCCGGGGCGCCGACCCCAGCCTGGTGCTGGAGGATGGCGCGGCGGCGGTGCACCTGGCGGCCCGCGCGCGCCACCCGCGCGCCCTGCAGTGTCTCCGCATCCTGCTGCGCCGGGGCGCCGACCCCAATGCTCGGTGAGGCCCGGGCCGCCCTGGGGCGGGGTGTGTGTGTGTGTGTGTGGCGTGGGGGACCCTGCGGCGCTGGGCGTCCGGTCTCGGAGGTGGAGGTGTCCGCTCCCCAGGTCGGCACGAGGTGTCGCGCACGGTTACTCCGGCACTCCGGAGGGTGAGGCAGGGGGAAGGCCGTGAGTTAGAGTATCCACTCCCTCCTCACCCCCACGGGAGTGGGCACCCGTCCTCTCGGCCCAGGAGGCGGAGGCAGGAGGAGCAAAGAGGTCAAGGCTAGCCCGGAAAAGGAACCTCCGCCGGACGCCCCTCCTCTCTCTCCCGGGGTCCCAGGTCCGCCGAGGCGCTGACGCCCGTGCACGTGGCCGCCGCGTGGGGCTGTCACGGCGCCCTGGAGCTGCTGCTGAGCCGCGGGGGCGACCCCACGCTGAGAGACCAGGTCGGGACCCCGCGCGGGAGCCCCGGGCGTTGGGAGGGCGGGCCGCGGGCGCCCCCTGCTGACCGTGTCTACGCAGGACGGGCTCCGGCCCCTGGACTGGGCGCTGCGGCAGGGGCATCACAACTGCGCACGCGTGCTGCGGGACCTGGACACGCCCACCCGAGCCCGGGAGGAGACCCCGAAGCCCGCCAGTGAGCAGAGCTGAGGGGGGTGCGAGGGACCTGTACACCGTGCCGCCTCGCTGCTGGGGCCAGTTCCATATGCTCGTCTGTCAGCTGTCAATCACTGTCCATCATCTGTCAGTCACATCACCTACCTGTCATCTGTCACTTATATCATCACCCATCTGCACCTACCTAGCCTCCTGTCATGTCTGTATCATCGGATCTGTTTGTGTTCATCGTATCTATGTTTATCTGCCTAGTTATCAACTACCTATCCATTTATGTATGTTTATCTGTGTTTAGGGAAGTTTCCTGTAGCCCCGGCTGGCCTTGAATCCGCCCTGTGCCCAGGACGTGTCTTTGCGGGGTCTCCTGGCATCGCTACACCTCCGGATGCGTCGCTGGACTCGGGGCAGCACAGGCGCAGAGCTGAGCCGGCGGCTGCCGGGAAGGTGGTGGTGGAGCCCCGGAGCCCGGAGGCTGCCGGGAGCCCGGACTGCAGCAGCAGCAGCGACTCCTTCGTCACCGCGTTGGAGGACTCTCTGCAGCCCCGGCGCCCTGCGGGGACACCGGGACCGGCGGGCAGCCCATGGCTGTCCTGCGGGGCCGAGGTGGCTGGGGACGGGGCACTAAGCTGCCAGCTGCAGGCCCTGAAGTTGACCACAGAGGCCACCAGTGTCCCCTCCCTGCCTGGTGATGGGGACCCGGGGCCCCCGCACCCACAAGGTCCGGTGCCTCCCATGTCTGACCTGCAGCTGCTCCAGGCCCTGAGGGCGCTGGGCTACAGTCCTGGCCCCGTCACTCCTTTTACTCGAACACACTACCTGCGGCGGCTGCAGGAAGCCCAGGCTAGCCCGGGTGAGCCCCTCGGCGGTACTGGGAGTCCGGCCACACTTCTGGAATCCCGAGACCTGGCTGTCAGCCCCAGCCTTCCCCCTCGGCCCTGACTCGGTTTCACCTCCCAAACTGTTCCAGGGCACAGTCCAGAACTGGCCGAGGCGCTGAGGACAGGCCGCATCCCTGACTGCCAGGCGGATGAGGCCGCCCTGGCTCGGCACTTTCAGCATCCGGATCCCGCAAAGAGGTGGCGGGAAGGCGCCGCCAAGTCCAGCTTTACGTATCTTCTTCTCGACCCCAGGTAGGATGGTGACCGAAACGCCGCGGCTTGGGATTAGAGCACGGCTCTGCGGAGCAGTAGCCTGGCCCCGAAAGTTCTATCCTCCACAGGGGTGGGGAGGGGTTGTCCCTTGCTGATGGCTTCTGCCTTCGTGAGAACGAGGGGGTGGACTCCGAGCTCCAGGCCTGGGTTGTAACAGGACAATTCTGTCTCAAGACATCTAAACAAACAAACCCAACAGATGGTGGGGGTTTGTTTTTGATTTGCTGTGTGTCCCTAGGGAAGGGGCTAGCCGTCTCTGTTAATCTGCCGGAGTCGGTTCCGGCTGTGAGTACCCATTTCATGGCTTATAAAATAGGGGCCCCTGGATGTGGGTTCAAATGGCCCATGGCTCTGGGGACAGTGGTTGTTTTTCCCTCTCTGAGCCCCCCGCCCCCACACTCCCCTTGGTTTTTTTTTTTTTTTCACACATTTCCATGCATGTGTCTGTCTGCGCACACACGCACCCTGGGGTGGGGGGGCAGCTTGTGGGAGTTGGTCTCCTTCCATCGTGTGGGTCCCAGGGATGGAACTCGGGGTCAGGGTTGGCAGCAGACTCCCTCATCCTCTGAGCCCCTCTGCACCCCAGGCAGACGCAGGGCCTGCCCGCCCGAGCCTCCTCCCTCACCCTGACCGAGAGTCTACAATGTTTCGTGCAAGCCATCTTCTATGTGGGCAAGGGGACCCGGGCCCGGCCAGATGCCCACCTCTGGGAAGCCCTCGGCTACCGTGAGCGGCCAGGGAAAAAGGTGGGCACAGGGGGCAGAGGGGGGCAGGGCCAGCCAGCCTTCAGCCAGCCGGAGGGCAGACGGCTTAGGACCCAAGCCCTGATCCCACCACACTCCCCAGGCCTGTCCCAAGGTCCGCCGGATCTTGGATATCTGGGCGAGCGGCCGCGGCGTCATCTCCCTACACTGCTTCCAGCACGTGGTGGCCGTGGAGGCGTACACGCGGGAGGCCTGTCTGTTGGATGCCCTAGGTAGGGAGGGTGTGGCTTCTAGGGCGGAGGCCATAGGACAAGTGTTGGAGCTCTGAATTCCCTCACCACTTCCCTTTCCTCCCTGTTCATTCATTTATTCATTCACACGGTGGACAGTTACTGAGCACCGAGTGTGTCCTAGCACGTGCGTGCGTGCGTGCGTGTGTGTGTGTGTGTGTGTGTGTGTGTGTGTGTGTGTGTTCTGTGCCTTTTGTTATGGTGGGGTGGAGGCCGCTCTGGTGACTTCTTCTCTGATCTGCTCAGGGATCCAGACACTGACCAACCAGAAACAGGGGCACTACTATGGAGAGGTGGCCTCTTGGCCACCCACGCAGCGGCGGCGTTTGGGTGTGCACCTGCTACATCGCGCTCTGCAGGTGTTCCTGGCCGAGGGGGAGCGAGAGCTGAGGCCCCAGGACATCCAGGCCCGAGGCTAAGTGCTGAGGACTTGACCATGAAGCCGGAGCCTCTGGGGTGTCTGAGCGTCCCAGGGGCAGGTCCCTGCCTGTGTCCCGAGCTCTGGCTTCAAAGGCATAGTGTGTGTGTGTGTGTGTGTGTGTGTGTGAGACTGACTGGTGTGTGTGTGTGTGTGTGTGGTGTCCCCAGGGCTTCCCTACCCCTCTGCATCCCTGTGCTGTGTCAGCCCCTTGCCCTCCAAGCATCCAGCCGCATGAAGCTGTGGCCTGCCTACCCCGTCCTCACCCTTCTCCACCAACAAGTGGCTGTCTTCCTCGGGGAGCTCCAGGAAAACCCGCAGCAGGATCTGTGGGCACACCAGGAAGTCCCTCCTGCTGTCCACCCTTCAGCCCCACCCAGTGGGATCCTCAGGATGGCCCGTGGCCCTGCTGGAGCCTCGCCAGGTATTCATTCACTCGGTCACCGCCCATTCAGCGCCTGCAGCGTGCCCCGGGTAGGACTTCTCAACCTCGGCTCTGCTGACGCTTGGGGTTGGGCCGTTGCTATAGGGACATCATGTGTGTTGTAGGGTGTTGAGCGTCCTCCTTGGACACCCCCGACCCCCCAGGATGCCAGGGAAGCTCTGCCCTCCTCTCCCCGACGGCTGCCCACCTGTCTTGGGCCACATCACCTGGAAGCCCCACTGAGGAAGACTAGTCCTCTGGAGCACCTAGCACCCTGCTCTGGCAGAGGCCATACTCATCCATAAACCACACCCACCATAAGCCATACCCTATTTATTTATTTATTTAATACCTGTTTTAAGAAAATATTTACTTATTATGTATACAGTGTTCTGCCTGCTTGTATCCCTGCAGGCCAGATGAGGGCACCAGATCTTATTATGGATGGCTGTGAGCCACCTGTGGTTACTAGGAATTGAACTCAGGACCTCTGGAAGAACAACCAGTGCTCTTAACACCTGAGCCATCTCTCCAGCTCCCAAGCCATACCCTCTTAAACCAAGCCTCATCAAGGCTTGTTGCCTAGAAACCATACTCACCTGGAAGCTGTGGACCTGTGGCACAGGATTGTACTTGGATTCACACATCGAGGACCACGCCCTCCAGAAGCCATGCCCCCAGGCTCCATACCCTGACTGCTGCTTCAGTCTGGAGCCTCAAAATGGCAGCCCTTCCGGTTCACTTAAGTGCTAGCTGGGGCCTGGTTGTGGACCAGGAACCAGGTTCCCAGCTCAAAATCTGTTTTTTTTTTTCTTTTCTGGTTTTTTTGTTTTTTTGTTTGTTTTGCTGTTTTTGAGACAGGATTTCTCTGTGTAGCCCTGGCTGTCCTAAAAGTCATTCTGTAGACCAGGCTGGCAGAGTTCTGCCTCTGGAGTGCTGTGATTAAAGGCATGAGCCACAATGCCTGGCTCCAACTCAAATTCTCAATGTCACTGTGGAGCTGGCAAAAGGACACTCAATCATTAGCAAGGATTTAGAGCCCTGAGGGCCTGGGACATCTGAGTGCTGGCCTGGCACACAGGAGCCTTCGGGGAAGGAATGAGGGGGACTGTGATAGGTGTGTGCCAGCCTCCCCGAGTTGCCCAGTGGAACTCGGCCTCAATACAACAAAACATTAGGCTTGTGGTTCCGTGTCCTTAGACAAGGGTCTGGCCGTCTCTGCTCGTCAGCTTCCTTAGAGAAGGTTTTGGGTAGCTTGCACTGGTGGAGCAGACCAGCGATCCTGGCAGGAAGGTCAGGAGTTCAAACCCGGGCTCAGCTCTACAGTGTGTTTACAGCCACCTTCAGTTATGACTCAGAGCGAAGAAAGCTGCTGTACTATGTCCACGCTGTGAGTGCAGCACCCAGCCTGTCACTCGGTTCCCTCCCCTGCCTCATCGTTCCACCTGCGTTTGGGGACAGTCCCTAGTGGGCCTCATCCGTTGGTGTGCGGATGTCCTGCAGAAGGGACGCACTTTGGAGTGGTGGTGGCTTGGCTTGGGTGTCAGTGTCTGGGATGCAGCGGCTGCAGCGCCCTGCTTTTCTTCCTGAATGGGAGCAGTGACGGCTGCAGCCTCAGGACTGAGCATGTGACCTGCAGCAGTTTCTGACAGCCCCAGCTCTCCCTTCAGTGTGTGTGTGTGTGTGTGTGTGTGTGTGTGTGTGTGTGTGTGTGTTCACGCGCGTGCATGCACACACATGTGTTTGTGATTCTGCGGCTCCCTCTCCAGGTGTGGGTGAACTTTGAGCCATCCTGCTGGACAGGTAGTGAGCTCCCAAGGTGGGAGGGAAATGGTGTGTTGGGGAACAGAAGTTAGAGCATTCGCCCCCCCCCCCATCACAGGTCTTGTCATCCTGGGGAAGCAAGCAGAGAGGAAGTCCTGCTGCTGTGGGACAAAGCACGTGAGAGGGAAATGGTTATATTGTCTCACTGTTGTAGGATGCAGTCTGTGGTTTCAGAGAAATCAAAGCAGAAACCTTGGGAACAGAGAGGAGGCGGGGTGGTCCATGCTACTGGCTCGTGCATCCTGAGCTAGTTTCCGTCACTGTTACACAATTCAGGCCTCTGTGTAGGGGAAGTGCTGCCCACAGGGGGCTGGGGCATTGAACAATCAAGGCCACCTTTCACCCTGATCTAGATAATTCTTTAAGAGCCAGGAGGCAGTGGCACACACCTTTAATCCCAGCACTCGAGGCAGAGGCAGGCAGATCTCTGTGAGTTCAAGGCCAGCCTGGTCTGTAGAATGTAGATCACTCTGTAGAGTGATTTCTAGGACAGCCAAGCTGTTACACAGAGAAAACCTGTCTCAAAAAACCAAAAAAAAAAAAAAAAAAAAAAAAAGAATGATAAGTTTTTTCATTCTGAAGACCTCTCCACCAATGCAGCAATCCAAATTAAACCTAATCAGACCAAACTGGAAAAGCCCAGGTTTAATGGGTAAAGCGTTCCTGGGTGATTCCCCTGTCTCAGAGAGGCGATGGTGATGAGAGACCAGAAGAACCACGTGTCTGTTTTCTGGGATGAAGCTTATACACCCTGTGGGAGTGGTCTTGAGACTGGGGGAGGAGCTGTGTTTGGTGGGCTTTGAAGGGGCGAGTTTGGGGAAAGAGATGGGGGAGGGGAGTTGAGGTGGATCCTCCACCAGAACATTCTAGACTCTTTGGGTATAGGGATGCCGGTTCAAGTCTGACTACTTCCTGCCAGCATGGGGCAACTTGGGAAGAGGAGTCAGGAATTGGTGAACTCATATTCAGCAGGAGGTGTGAGTGGAGGTGCATCTGGTTAATTGTTATCCTGGAGACTTCAGGCATCTGTTTCTTGAGGAAGCAAAGAAGCCAAGTTTCTAGGAAAAAAAAAAATAGATCATTAACATCTGCCTAGTTGTACCATAAAGATGTACAGAGCAGGCCCTTTAGTGGGACATCTTGGGAAACTGGAGGGTGGAGGTTCCCAGCTGCTGGACAGACCATGTATCCTGGATAGGTGCCCACTTGAGCCTGGAGAGTGGTACCAGCATGGATGTCCCAGGAGCTTGGCAGCCGAGGGGTGGTGAGGATCACAGTATGAACAGAGAAGAGACCTCAGGAGGGAGAGAGAGAGGAGATACCCGGCCAGTGGGGGAGTTTGGGCCAGGAGGTGGTGAACGAGGAGGAAGGGCCTTCTGTAAAGAAACTCAAAAGGGCTCAAACCTGTAGGAGAGCGTGGGGTGGCCTGGAGGCGGGTAAGAGCAATGGGGAGAAGGGAGGGCCAAGATAACCTGAGTTCAGTGGAGACCTTGGTGAGCTGTGGTTTGATGAGTCCATTGGCCTTCTCGGCCTTTCCTGAGGATAAAGGTGTCAACCGTAGTTAGGAGGTAACGGAGTTCTTTAGGTGTGGCATGTGAGTGAAGCCCACCTGCCAATCCTCACCTGGTTGGTGTCCTCGAAGCTGGTGCAAAGGCTGACATATCTGGAGGGCCCCGGGAATGAACCTGTGAAATACTCAGGAGAGTGTGGGGGCCAAGGTGAGTGTGGCCCCAAAAAGGCTGAGAACATTGCGACCAAGCAGAGGTGCAGGGCAAGCAGGTATGACCAGAAAAGAGTGAGAAGAATCGCCCGGCAGGAATGCAGGGAAGCGTCAGGGTCTCAAGTGGGAAGGAAGGGATCCTGTCCACCCCTGTGACGGAAATTGGTGAGGGAACTGTAGGACCCTGAGTGAGATGTTAACAGAATGGGTAGCTCCTGTGTCCAGAGGAAAGTCAATGGACTTACCTGCTACCCGCAGTATCACCCAGGCTCTGAGAGGTACCCATGGGAGGGCAATGGGAGTCAGCAGGTCTGGGTGCATCAGTCCTCTGCCAGGCTTAGGAGTTCAAAGGCCAGAAGAATATCAGTTGCTGATGTTGGTGAGGCTGGACCTCCATGGCATGGCATAGAGGATGAGCCCACATGGGGGCACTCCGATTTCCAGTGCCCAGGCTGTTGGCAGACAGGGCATGGCCTCCTGGATGGCTGGGGGTCAGTGCAATACTCTGACCAGGGGCCCTGCTTGCTGCATGTGAAGCAAGTTTTTGGTGGAGATGATTTGGGCTGAGCTCCGGCAGGATGGACTTCCCTTGTACCCCTTGTGGGGGCTCTGGTGGCCTCAGAGCAGCTGCTAAGGCTTGGGATTGGAGCGTGTTCTGTTGCAGCCTTGTCTGTGGGGTTGACTCGGCTGTCGTTCTCAAGCATTAAGAACTTTAAAAGCCATTTTCACCAATTCCTGTAGGGGAGTTTGGGGGTCCTCCTCAGCCTTTTTAATTTTTTTCTAATATCTGGCGCTGAATAAGAAATGAAATGTGTGGGAAGGGAGGAGTCTGGCGAGACTGAGTATGAGAAGAAACCAGGGAAGATTTGGGGGCGTTAGGCCAGTGTGCAGGCCGAGGCGTTGGGTGCCAGGTCTTGTATAATAGTATACATCCCAGGGGCTCAGGAGAGACAACTACTAAGGGCGAGGACTGTTTTCAGGAAATAGAATCTCAGTGCACGGAGCTCTATAGTCCACCTGCTTTAATTCCTCTGGCATAACATCCTTTATACACAGCTTCAGTTCTGTTCTCATGCCTAGCTCCTTTCTTGCCTGATTTCTCTATATTATCTACTGTCTTCTCTAGGTTCTACCTTGATTCCTTCATCTAGTTCTGTCCCTTCTAAGTTCTCATCCATCTAGTTCTTTCCCTATCAGCTCCTCTCCCGTCTCCTTCTCTCTCATCTGGCTCTTCCTCATCTTCCATCTCGTTCCTCTAGTCCTCTCTTTTAGCCCTTCAATCTAGTTCTTCCCCATCTCAGTTTGTTCCTCTCAAGTTCTTACCCATCTAGTTCTTCCATTCTCTTTTCTCTTCTCTCTCCTGTGCCCTGGAAGTCCCGGTATGTAAAGGGAGGGTCTGAGATAAATTGTGTAAAGCTATTACTTAACGTCCACCTCTCCTAGGCGGTGTCTCCTTGTGGAATTTACCTTAAGTCAGGAGACTTGCAGGTAGGCTGTTATCATTGTTAGTCCTCCGAAGTTGGGCGCCTACCTGGGTGGTGTTTCCTGTAGTCCTTGAAAGTGGCTAAGGGAGATAATCTGATTCCAGAGAAAGCCTTTCCTGAGGCTGTTCTCCAAATACCTGGAATGTGTATGTCCAGAGAGTGATCAGTCCACACTGTTAGCCCTTCTTAGGGAAGAGTCAATTGGGAAAACTGTGAAGGCACACATGATTTTCATAACAGAATACAGCTGATATATAACAAGCCAAGTAACACCAAAAACTCCTTGGGATTTGGCTTCCTCTGGAGGAATTCCCTGATCCCTCCAGGTTGTGACTTTGCCATAACCAGCTGAGTTCTTTTTTTTTTTTTTTTTTTTTGGTTTTTCAAGACAGGGTTTCTCTGTGTAGCTTTGCACCTTTCCTGGAGCTCACTTGGTAGCCCAGGCTGGCCTTGAACTCACAGAGATCCGCCTGGCTCTGCCTCCCGAGTGCTGGGATTAAAGGCGTGCGCCACCAACGCCCGGCTCCAGCTGAGTTCTTAGGATATATTTCTGCGGCCTGCAGCAGATAGGTAGAGTTTGGGGATGTGGGGGAGGGGTCAGTGTACACTCCACCAGTGAATGGACCGGTGCTGTGAGACATTGGCCCCTGTAGGGAGGGTGGGAACAGAGAACCCGAAAACCATGGATGTAGGGCTGTTCTGTCCAATTGTATCAGACGGCCCCAATTTGAATAAATTTTGTAAAAGACCCCACAGGGGCATTTGGGGGATCGGGCTTTGAATGGCAAGTGCTGTTTTTCAAGTCTATGCTGGGGACCCGAAGCCTAGCACAGTGGTAAGCACGGTGGTAAGTCTTGGGTCAAAAAAACGGGGGGGGGGTTGTATGGGAAATTCCCTTCCACAGAATGTCTCCTGGAGAAGGGGTCCCACGGAACAAAGGCAGCCCTTTGCTCCGGAACAGGTTGGGGGCCTGGCGCAGCTGCATCTTTGGCAGGACACCCCAAAAAATGAAGAGGCCCTGGGCCTCCTAGGCAATGACTAGAAAAGGAAACGTACCTAGCTGGGAGCCGACCGCAGTCGGGTGGAGGGCAGTTGTAGAGGAGAGGGGTGTTTTCCCACCACATGGCCCTGGGCCATTAGGGAAAAATCAGACCCCCTTGGTGGAACCTCCAGAGAGTAAGTTTTTTCACCCTGAAGGCCTCTCCACCAATGCAGCAATCCAAATTAAACTGAATCAGACTGAATTGGAAAAGCCCAGGTTTAATGGGTAAAGCGTTCTCGGGCGATTCCCCTGCCTCAGAGAGGAGAATGGGACGAGAGACCAGAAGAACCACGTGTCTGTTTTCTGGGATGCAGCTTACATACCCTGTGGGAGCCGTCCTGAGCCTCTCTGGGGGAGGAGCTGTGTTTGGTGGGCTTTGAAGGGGAGGGTTTGGGGAAAGAGATGGGGGAGGGTAGTTGAGGTGGATCTTCAACCAGAACATTCCAGACTCTTTGGGTATAGGGATGCTAGGGTGCCAGGGGTTGAGGTGGAGCTCCCACCCAAACAAAGAGCACTGGCTGCTCTTGCAGAGGACCTAGGTTTGGTTCTCAGCACACACATGGCAGCTCACAGACACCTGTAACTCCATCTCCAGGGGACCTGACATCCTCTTCTGACGTCCACAAGCAACTGCAGTCACGTGCACATACAATTAAAAATAAAAATTGCTGGGCTTGCTGCCTGTCTTGGGGTTTTTATTGCTGTGAAGAGTCACTGTAGGGTAAAAGGGCCAGCCAAAGACATCCACCCTGACCCTAGGACCCGAGCCAGTGAAAGAAACACTTCAGCCCGAACCCAGAACCTAAGACATCCACCCTGACCTGAAACCAGTGCCAAAGAAACAAACCTTGGCTCTAGAATCAGAGCCTGTAGACGTAATTCTGAGCAGTCTTATTAAATAAGAAACACAGAGCCAAATGCAGAGTTAAAAGCCCAAGAGGTCAGAGCAGCAGCTAAGAGCTAAAACTAAAACTGCCTTCTTACTGCTCACTGCCGCTGTTGTCCTTCCCCTGAGAGAGAGACCCACTTCCTGTGTGTCTGTCTTTTTATTGACTTTCTGTTCTGCCTTCTCATTGGTTGTAAACCCAACCACATGACCTCCTTGTCACGGCCTGTCTATACACACCTCCAGGTCTCTATGGTTGGTATTGAGATTAAAGGTGTGTGTCTCCATGCTGGTGGTATCCTTGAACATACAGAGATCTGTCTGTCATGTGATCAGGATTAAGGGCGTATGCTACCACTGCCAGATTCTGCTAAATGGCTTGTTATTATCTCTGACCCCCCAGGCACTTTTATTTATTAACATACAAATGAAATCACATTTCAGCACAAGTAAAATATCACCATATTTCCCTGTGGAGGTATTGTGTTCCCCGAAATATTGTGCATGCTAATAAACTTATCTGGGGTCAGAGAACAGGACAGCCACGATATTAAACATAGAGGACAGGCAGTGGTAGCACACGCCTTTAATCCTAGCATTCCAAAGGCAGAGATCTACCTGGATCTTTGTGTGTTCAAGGATACAGCCAAGCATGGTGACTCATGTCTTTAATCCCAGGGAGTGATGGTAGAAAGCAGAAAGGTATATAAGGCATGAAGACTAGAAACTAGAAGTATTTGGCTGGTTAAGCTTTTAGGCTTCTAGCAGCACAGTTCAGCTGAGATCCAATCGAATATGAGGACTCAGAGCCTTCCAGTCTGAGGAAACAAGATCAGCTGAGGAACTGGCAAGGTGAGGAAGCTGTGGCTTGTTCTGCTGCTCTGATCTTCCAGCATTCATCCCAATAACTGGCCTCAGGTTTGATCTTATTAATAAGACCATTTAAGATTCCTGCTACATTTCCCCTTTGTATTCTAATAAAAAGAAAAAAGGAAAAAAGTTATAACTAATATAAGAAAAATTATATCCAATTGTACAATAACTATATACAATATATACAAGAAATAAATACCTAAACAATGTCTAGTCCATTTGCATTTGACATATTCAGAGAAAATATTCCATTATCTATCCTATTTTAGTAAGTCCAAAATGTACCTGGTTCACTTTCTATCCTAATTTATATTACTAACAGAACTATCTTATAATGTCTTTCAAATTTATATACTTACACCTCTTTAGTGAGTTTCTTTTCTGAAATTCTTAACAAGGAAAACTATAACTATCTAATCTTTAACTATAACTTTAACTATAACTAATCTTCAACTATAACTAATCTTCAACTCCCTCAGAGACCTAAGAAGGAAATAATATTACCTAAAAAAATAAAACCAGGAAGTGCATGTAAGCAGCTTAAAAAAAAAAATGTGAGTTGACAGAAACAGCCATCTGCCTGGACAGTCACCTGAGGTTTCCGCAGTGTTGGGGCATCATTTTCAGCCTATAGGCTTAGTGTATCTGACAGACTATTTGTGAAGTAGGATGTACACAAGGCCAACAGTGTGACTTCACATTTGGTGAGAGTAGTCCCATGTACCAGAAACGTCTGAATTCCACTAGTGTCCTGTCATGATTCAGGATTTTAAATTCTGGAAATTGTTGATTTTTTTAAATTCAGCTGTCCATTTTTCTTGGCTTGTGTGTGTGTCTTCATCTCGGCATCCCGTTCTTCTCCACATCCCTCTATTACATGCCAGTCTACCATTGAGAGGTTAGACTCTGTAAGCTTAGTTACTCTTTCAAGAATAACAGTTTCAACTATAAATTTATAAACTCAAGTTCCCGCTGCTTTTGGGATACTATCTTATAAGGACTCCAGCATACAGTATGGCTCGTTAAGGAAGGAAATGGCTCAGATGCCTTTAGCCTACTGGCTATGGGTGAGATAGGACCTCTGTTGGTCTTTTCTGTATCAAACACACAGATTGCAAGCCCAGTGCCACTTTGAGATCTTTGGCAGCAGTTAACCATGCAGCTCACACATGATTGAGCCAGTATGATAATGAGTATTCAGAGACAGGTAATGCCCGGGGGGCACTCACCAACCTAAGACAGAGCACTTGTGTGGCTGGGCAGGCGTCTCCATGACGGGTAAGGTGACCTGCTGACATCCCACGCAACCCAAGTCAGAAGCTCATTTTTTTAATAAAAAGGGGACCTGCAGGGTCCTGGCCCCCGTTTTGGGTAACTGTTGCCTTGCTTTCGGACCTTGACCTTGATATCCTCTCAGTGCTAATCCCCTGCCAGGTTCCACCCTCCTGAATGCTTAAGGGAAGTTCCTTGTCTGTGTATCCTGAATAATGGGCGTTAATAGCTTAGATGCAAGATTGTAAAACATCAGTAGCGAACTTTTGCCCTCTGGGGTTCTCCCATTGTGCTGTAAGCCTGTAATTAAGACCTCCTACCCCCTTCAAGAAATGACATTCGACATTTAAAATTATATATATAATTTATATATATATAATATATTAATTATATATAATAAAATTGAATGAATATTGTGAATGTAATCTATGAATACCACAAATGTGATTAATATCATGAGTGTAGTTTTTAAAAAAAAAGAATAACAGTTTCAGTTGCTGTTCCACTGCACATCAGAAGCCATCGGCCCACTGCCAGTTCAGCTGCCTTCGAAGAAAAGGGCACTGTACCTTTTCCGGATTGTAAAAGCCACTTCAGGGATGGTGCCATATTGTCCTGGCCTCAGAGAATGCCTTTTGTTAAAGCCACAACTACACTTGTCTTTGCAAGAATCGGTAGTCCTTTGTTTCATGTCCTGTCTGTCCTGTTTGTCAGCAGTTGATTCAAGTACACTTTGTTGTCCAGTGACTAACTTTTGCCACAATGAAAGTTAACTCCATATGCAGTTTCTTCAATGCCCATATTTTCTCTGAAGTAGATTGGTACTGCCAGGAGCTGACAAGTCTCACAGTCATAAAAAAATTTCTAAGTTAGTAAAACATTTTAAATGCCATATTCTGTAGATCTCTAAAGGGTCTGAAGATGAACTGTCTATCTAAAATATATCTGCTCTTTCTTGAAAACATACCTAATATGACTACCAGTTCGAGTGTAATGTCTAACTACTAACTTTCATTTCTTTATATCCTAATAGTTGGTAATAGTAACATTCAAGGATTAGCAAATTGCATTACATTGTTAAATGAACTGTATAAGTACAATATCCTGAACAAGATTAGAAGTATATATATGGCATTTTCTAACAATATCAATCTCACTATATATAATTTGTATACAATATACAAAAGTCCAGTCCAATGTAAAGTATTTAAAACTAGTAATTGTCTTTTAAAAGTAGATTCAACAATCCGTCTTTTTATCTATTTTGTATCTATATCTTCTCTTTATTTTTCCGAGTAGATTCAATAATCTACCCTCTATTCTATCATTTCTATGTATCTTTTTTTTTTAAAAAAACAAGAACTTTAAATCTAATCTCCTTTGCTTAGCCCTTTTCCTAAACCTTAACAACAACTTGTAACCAACCCTCCTAAACAATGAAAATTATCCCAGACCCAAAACCCATAAAAGACCAAAAAAACACCTGCCCCACACCACCTCTTTGGGGATGTGGGCGTCATATTCTTAAAATTGCTTCCTGCTGGATATGGGTGAAGGTATCTTACTTCTGAAAAGAAAAATTTTGGGTTAATTGTCAAATTCTAGGAAAGGTAGCTATATTCTTTGTTGTCCAGTCTGAGCATAATGCCAAAGTTCAGGGCTTATCTCAAGTCCTTATTCAAGTAGTCTTTGAAACTGGATCATCTCAGCTAGCCATCTCAAAATTGCTCTGAGCAGATTGTAGTCCAAAGCTGATCTGTAGATGTTATTTGTCAGCTTAGAGTTATCATTATTGTCTAGGTGGAATTATTGTTGTGGAACTCCATCATCTTCCTGGAGACTTCAGTTGATGTTAGGCCTGGCCATGATTTCCTGCAGAAATCTGATAAGAGACTTGAACACAAAGACATGTATAGGCAGTTAATTGAAGCCTTTTTTCTAGAATTAGTACTCTATATGACCATTAATATCTTAATAAAGTTTAATATATATATATATATATACACATATATCTTATAAATTTTGATATAAAATTCATACTTTAAGAAAAATTTAAAGAATCAGAATAGAATCAAAGAATTGAGATTAGTAATAGAATAGTCCCTTAATTAATTTTTTGGTTTTTCTCCTGTCCCATATCAGAAGATGGCTCTTTCTTCTGGCATGATACAGGGAGTTTGCATTTTCCTTTTAACAACATGGTTGAGTTTAAAGAAGGAGAGAGACATTCTCCAAATCCAAAGCCAGCTTTAAATTTCAATTGAACTGGGACTACAAGAGGACCAATAGTGTTAAATGTCTTTAGAGAACAGTAGAAACAACCATTTAGGAAGACTTATGAAATTTTTTTAGATGATATACCAATAGGCCATTTTACTCTTTTTCTTGGGACAGATGATTTGTCCTTTTTCTTCTGTTGTCTCATTTGTCCAGTGGTCTTCAGATTCCTTAGCCTTATTCCCCTAAAAGAAAAAAACAGAAACCTTTCCCCAAGACTAACTTTGGGAAGATTCCCAAATCTGGTTAAATGGAAAGGCTGTGTTAATGGTATAAGTTAGTTTAAATTGGATGTTCATGCTGGTTGATGAACTATCACCTCCTCTAATTAAGAGGTCTCTCTTGTTCAAATTAAACCTTTATCAATTTTGATGGTACCCACAGCTTATCTTCTCCTGTGGAAACAAAAGCAAAACCTCGTCCCCAATGAAACACATATCCTGGTTTCCATTCTGAGGTTAGCACATCCCTAAAGTATATAGGCTGATTTAATTCTGTAGTTTTTTTCTGTTATCCAATGTCTCTCTGCTGCTGTTGTTCCTTTCTCATTAGCATTGAGAAAATTCAAAGTTAATAGAGCATTATATAATCTATTTCTGGTGGTTTTTGTTACCCCTTTCTGTTTATTTAGCATACCCTTTAGAGTTCTGTTTGATCTTTCTATAACTGCTTGGCCTGTAGGATTATGTGATATACCTGTAATATGCTTTATATTGTAACAAGCAAAAAAACCTGTTTCATTTTAATAGAGACATATGCTGGAGCATTGTCAGTTTTAATTTGTGCAGGTATACCCATGATGGCCATAACTTCTAGCAAATGTGTGATTACAGAATCAGCCTTTTCAGAACTCAGAGCAGTTGCCCATTGAAATCATAAAAGAGTATCAATGATGTGGTGTACATATTTCAGTTTTCCAAATTCTACAAAGTGAAAGACATCCATCTGCCAGACTTGATTCCTCTGAGTACCCTTTGGGTTACATCCTGCTGGTAATAGAGTCTGATTGTAGAAAGAACAAGTAGGATATTTTCTTGGCTTGTTGCCAGGTTATGGAAAAATCCTTTTTTAAACCTTTACTATTGTTGACATGCTATTTTTTTTAAAGATTTATTTATTTATTACACATACAGTATTCTGCCTGCATGTATGCCTGCAGGCCAGAAGAGGGCACCAGATCTCATAGATGGTTGTGAGCCACCATGTGGTTGCTGGGAATTGAACTCAGGACCTTTGGAAGAGCAGCCAGTGCTCTTAACTGCTGAGCCATCTCTCCAGCCCGACATGGTATTTTTTTTAAATGAAATTCTGAGGCCTGCAGAACATTTCCTATCAATAATTGATCAATCTCATCATTACCTTGTGCTAGAGGGCCTGGCAGATCCATATAGGATCAGATGTGAGTTATATATAAAGGATGACTTCTTTTCCTGATTGTATCTTGTAACTGAATAAATAGTGAAGTTAATTCTGATGCATCAGGGATAAATTCTGCAGTCTCAATATGTAATACCACTCTTTCAGCATACTGAGAGTCAGTTACTATGTTGAGAGGTTCTGAAAAATCCATTAATACCAACAGAATAGCATACAATTCTGATTTTTGAACTGAATTATAAGGACTTTAAACCCCTTTACTTAAATTTTCTGATTTGTAACCTGCCTTTCCTTGTTTGTTTGCATCTGTATAAAATGTATGAACTCCAGATATGGGTGTTTCCTGTACAATTTGAGGCAAAATCCAATCAACTGTCTTTATAAGATCAATTCTTATATTTTTGGTTGTGAGCCTAGCCTTTAATGGCTGAGCTATCCCTCCAGCCCTGGCAGTAGTGGCTCACGCCTTTAATCCCAGCACTCGGGAGGCAGAGCCAGGCGGATCTCTGTGAGTTCGAGGCCAGCCTGGGCTACCAAGTGAATTCCAGGAAAGGTGCAAAGCTACACAGAGAAACCCTGTCTCGAAAAACCAAAAAAAAAAAAAAAAAAAAGATCAATTCTATGGCTTTTGGGATATTTGCTGTTAATTTCTCCCAAAAAATTACTGCAAGCTCTTTGCCAAGGTTCACTTTCTGCCCATAATTTGTCAATCTCCTCCTTAGTTAAAGGTACGACAATTTCTGCTGGGTCCATTTCTGCTAATTGACGAAGTCTCAATTTTCCTTTCAAAATCAAGTCAGAGAGTTTTTCCACATAAGTTTTAAATTTTTATCCAGTTTATTTGGTAAAAATATCCATTCCAATATAATATCTTCCCTCTGCATTAAAATTCCTGTAGGAGAATGCCTAGAGGGGAAAATAACCAAAATGCAATCCAGCTTTGGATCCACACAATCCACGTGTCCTTCATGCACTTTCTTTTCTACCAAGGCCAATTCTTTCTCAGCTCCAGCTGATAATTCTCTAGGATTATTTAAGTCCTTGTCACCTTCTAAGGTTTTGAACACATTATTCAGTTCTTCATTTTTTACCCCAACAATAGTTCATAGATGAGAAATATCTCCAAATAATCTTTGAAAGTCATTAAGAGTCCGTAATTGATCTCTCCTAATTGGTATTGTAGGGTCTAATTTTTGTAGACCTATTTTATATCCTAAAGAATTAATAGAATCTCCTCTTTGTATCTTTTCAGGATCAATTTGTAATCTCCAGCAAGGCAAACTTTTCTTTACTTCTTCAAACATTCTTTCTAAAGTATCTGCATTTGAGTCAGCTAGTAAAATATCATCCCTATAATGATAAATTTTGGATTTAGGAAATTTTTACATATCACTTCCAATGGCTGTTGTACAAAGTATTGGCACAGAGTTGGGCTATTCAACATTCCCTGTGGGAGGACCCTCCATTGATATCTCTTAACCAGTTGAGAATTATTATAAGTAGTCACTGTGAAGGCAAATCTTTCTCTGTCTTTTTCTTATAAGGGTACTGAAAAGAAACAGTCTTAGTTGATTGGCTTGATCAGTTTGGGAGGCAACTAGGCAGTGGGACCAAGTCCTGTGCTCATTGCATGAGTTGGCTGTTTGAAACCTGGAGCTTATGCAGGGACACTTGGCTCAGCCTGGGAGGAAGGGACTGGACCTGCCTGGACTGAGTCTACTCTACCAGGTTGATCGCAGTCCTCGGGGGAGGACTTGTCCTGGAGGAGGTGGAAATGGGGGGTAGGCTGGGGGTAAGGGGAGGGGGTGGGAGGGGGGAGAATAGGGGAACCCATGGCTGATATGTAGAACTGAATGGTATTGTAAAATTATATGTATATATATATATATATATATATATATATATATATATATATATATATATATAGTCTTTTAAATCAATAACTATAAGAGGCCATCTTTTAGGTAACAGAGTAGGCAAAGAAATTCCAGACTGTAGAGAGCCCATTGGCTGAATTACTTTGTTAATTGCTCTAAGGGCTGTTATCATTCTCCATTTACCAGATTTCTTTTTAATAACAAATACAGGACTTTTTTCCCCAAGGACTGACTGATTTTTCAATATGCTGAGCATTTACCTGCTCTTCTACCAGCTCTTCTAAAGCCTGGAGTTTCTCTGTTGTTAAAGGCCATTGCTGAACCCATACAGGCTTGTCTGTTAACCATTTTAAAGGTAGAGCTGTTGGTGTCTTTGGAAGATTATCAGTTGTTGTTCCCTATTCTTGTACAATCTGGATGGCTGGTGACCACTCATTAGAATAATACCTTCTAATATTTCTCTCAGAAACATGTGCTAGTTTATGATTTGTTTCTGAGGTTGGAGGGATTTTAATCTGAGTATTCCATTGTTGCAATAGGTCTCAACCCCACAGGTTCATAGCTATGTTAGCCACATATGGTTTTAATTTTCCTCTCTTTCCTTCTGGACCTATACATTTGAGCCATCTTGCACTCTGTTTCACTTGAGATAATTTTCCAATTCCTAATAGCTGAAAGTTTACCTTCTGGAGAGGCCAAGTTGGATGCCAAAATTCTGGTGCAATTATGGTCCTGTCAGCACCTTGCTGTGGGATGTTCTGTATGTTAAATGTGTTGCTCTGATTGGTTAATAAATAAAACACTGATTGGCCAGTAGCCAGGCAGGAAGTATAGGTAGGACAAGGAGAGAGGAGAATTTTGGGAAGTGGAAGGTTGAGGCATAGAAATGCTGCCAGCAGCCACCGTGACAAGCAAGATATAAGGTACTGGTAAGCCATGAGCCATGTGGCAACTTAATAGACTAATAGAAATGTGTTAATTTAAGATATAAGAACAGCTAGCAAGAAGCCTGAGCCATTAGGCCAAACAGTTTAAATAAATATAAGTGTCTGTGTGTTTATTTTATAATTGGGATGTTAGACTGACAGGGCTTGGCGGGGGCAGGGGGGGGCGGGGCTGGAGGGAAGCTCTCCAGCTACAGCACCTGTGTCTACCAGACTAGACAACAAAACATCATTTATTCTTATTGTTAATTTTGATCTTTGTTCATTTATAGAAGTTTGCCAAAATTTTTTCTTAATGGTTTCTCCTGAATTTTCTGTTCTCTGTCTCAGGTGTTCCGTCACCCTGAGCAGCCTGGTTTAATCCAATAGGCATTTGATTATTTAATTGCTCTGAGTAGGGGTTTCTTCTATGACTGTAGGAAAGGTCTGAACTGGATTTGCTGTAGGGGCCTGCCTGAGGCCCCTCTGGGAGTTTCCTGAGGACAGAGGCAAAGGATTACCCTGTTTGTCCTTTGTTGATCTACATTCGTTGGTCCAGTGTTTTCCCTTACCACACCTTCTGCATACTCCAGAGGGAAGGGGCATTCTGTTGCCATTGTTCCTTGAAGAAACATTGTTTCTAGGAATGACCTGTTTATAGTCCTTTTTCAAATGTCCTTGCTTTCCACATCTAAAACATCTTAAACCTTTTGAAATTGCTTCTCCTACCCACATATCATCATGGTCATGAGACTCAACATTAAACATGTCTCTAATCCAATCTTCCAAGGGTGCAGATCTTACCCTTAATGGCTTGATTATTCTCTTGTATACTATATTCTCGTTCTCAAAAGCCAAAGATTTGATTATTATCTGACTAGCTTCTGAATTCATGATCATTCTATTTACTGCTGAAGTCAGTCTTTGTAAGAAATCCATGAAGGATTCTTTAGGGCCCTCTATAACTTTTGTGAATGACTCAGTTTTCTTTCCTGCTTCCTCAATTGGGTCCCATGCATTCATGGCTGCCATTCGACATATAATTAGGGTTTGGTTATCATATAAACATTGTCTTTGTATTTCAGCATATTGGCCTTCTCCAACAAGCTGATCCTTGGAAATTTCTTCCACACATCTAGCCCTCCATTGATTTTCTTTGTTTTTAGCTTCATCTCTGAACCACATATGCCACTCCAACTGGGACCCAGGTTCCGGGACAGTATTTACCAGCTCTTTCCAGTCCTGTGGTATAATCTTATTACAAGTTGACCAGGAGTTTAACATTTGCTTTACATATGGGGAATGCATGACACGAGGTACTATTGCCTCCTTAAACCTTCTTAAATCTAACATTTCAACTGGAGTCCAATTATTTTGTGCATTCACTTGACCAGGTAGCTGCTGTATGGTTACTGGATAAATTAAGGGTGATTGTTTGGAAACAGGCTTTCTTTCTGTAACCTTATAATTCAGTCCTGTAATAATTTCAATGTTAAATTCTTCTATCTGAATCTGAATTTCTCTATAATTCATTTAACAGGTTTTTCTAAAGCTTAAATCCTGGCACTTAAATTGACTATCTTTTTAAATAGTAAAGTAAGGATAAGGAAAGTAATAATGTGCATAATCCCATCAACATTAATCTTCTCATATAGTCGTTCCATTTTTCAGACTGCTTAAAATTTTATCAAAGTCCAATTTTCTTCTAATGTACACATAATACCCATTTTTTAAATGTGGAAAACAAAATTTTCTCTTTTAAGTAGTTTTTCTCTTTAAAATATCTGATATCTTAATTGACTTACCAAGTATGCATAGAACAGTAGAAATATGAGGGAATTTCAAAACAGCTACTTAGTGTCCGAGATGGGAATCTAGACAGAGAGAGAGAGAGAGAGAGAGAGAGAGAGAGAGAGAGAGAGAGAGAGAAAGCATACCCATTTGTTCTGACTAAAAGCTGAAATCCAGCCACGTGCACCCACTTGAGTCAATTCAAGCCAGACTTCTGCTGAATGACTTGTTATTAGCTCTGACCCCCAGGCACTTTATTTATTAACATACAAAGAAAATTATATATCAGCACAAATAAAATATCACCATAAAAGCCAGCAAAAGAAATACACCCTGGTCCTGAAACTAGAGCCCAAACACTAAAAAGAGCCAGTGAAAGAAACATACTTTGGCCCTGAAACCAGAGCAAATCTGCCCCCTGACCAGCTAAGCAGAAAACCAAGCAATTCCTGAGCAGGAAAATGAACCAATCCTTGAGCAGAAAAACAAACAATCCTTGAGCATGAGATCTAGCCAATCTGAGCTCAAGGACTGAAATCTGACCAATTGCCACCCTGAAAAATCTCCCTGGAAAAACTCCACCCCTAAGAAACCCTGTATAGACCCTGCTTCTGTCCAGTTTGCCGATGCCTTTTCCCACGCTGGCAGAGGCAGCCACTCTCCTGGATTCTTTCCTCCCAATAAATCCCTTGAATGAAGTTTGGGTGAGACCTTTTTTTTTGCTGGAGCAGAGACAGAGCCTGGGCACAGCAGAGCAAGGCTGTAACACTTTCCCTGGGGAAAACTTCCCTTAAACAGAACAGAGTTGTTACGCTCAGGGGGGCCGGAGCAGAACTGTAACAACTTCCTGGGAAACCCTCCCCTGCTGGAGCAGAACTGTGACATCACAGATGCCTTTCCTTGGAGCAGGGATGTAAGCTGCTATCATTGTGATCTGTGGTATTCCTTGACTCATGATTGACAGAGTACTTTTCCATCGGAGCTTTGCTAACACTTACAGACACCATAACCATGGTAACTTTGACAAAGAAAACATTTTATTGAGGTGGCAGCTTACAGTTTCAGAGGTTCAGTGCATTATCATGACAGGGAGATGACAGCGTGCAGGCAACATGGTGCTGGCGCTGAGACACTGGGCAGTATCCTGAGCACAGGAAGCCTCAAAGCTTGCCCCTACAGTGACACACTTCTCTCACAAGGCTACACATCCTAATAATGCTGTTCCCTATGAGATTTTGGGGGCCAATTATATTTAAACTACCACAGTGGAACACCTCTTTAATTCTGGCACTTGGAAGGTAAAGGCAGGCAGGTCTCTGAGTTCAAATCAGCCTGGACCACCACCTAGTGTGTCCGTCTTGAGAGGCCACAGCAGCACCATGGCCCGGCTTCTCCTGGCCCCAGCCTCCATGAGGCCTGAGTTTCAAGTTAGTTCCAGTTTTGGTTTCTGCACCCTGTTAAAGCAGGAAGAGGAGCCCCAGCCAGTCACGTTCAGAACGACCTCATCCCTCCTGGCTGCCTGTAAGAGAAGCCTGTGAGCTCCCTTTGGGGCTGCAGCCATTTTGTTGCCTCTCTCGAAGACCCCAGCATCCTGTAGTAAGCAGCTTTTGCTGTTTGCTTATGTGAGTGGTGGTCTCCGTTTTGTGGGGTGTTCTGCAGACCCTAACATTTGCATTGGCCAGAACTGCACCAGAGACCCTCACCACACTGAGTGTTTGGGAGGCCGGCTGATAGGCGAGAGCTCTGTGTCTTTGTTGTCTATTGTCTTGGTAACTTGTACCTTTAAAGGCTTGAGCCAATCCTGGATGCCTGGGTGAGCCAGGTGGATGGACTAGTGGTACCCATGCCAGGCGAGCTGAGAGATGTCCCGGATCCACCTGGCAGGGACAGGGTCCCACTGGAAATCCTGGACATTGAGGTTGGACAAGCAGGGCGCTCCTGCCAGATGGGGCTCGCGTACAGCAAGAGAGGCCGCCATCCTGATTGCAGTTTCTTTTTTGCACGCTGAACGGGCACCTTGTCTGCCATGCTGCCTTTCTGTGTTTTTGTCTTGTAACCATTTTTATTCTTCTAAAATAGATAGGACAGACAGCCTCAACATCACCGCCCCCCCAAGCCTTTTGCTGAACCATTTTAAGGACTTCCAGACCCTGGGACTTACCTGGATGAGAAAATTAAACCATCCTTTGCAGAAATGAGTGGCTGACTCTACATGTAGGATGGCCTGAAGAAGGGATTTTCGATCTCCCCACCAACCATCAGGTGAAGGACACAGTCTGTGGTTCACCAGGGCTCCTGGATCGGTCTCTTTTATCACTACTGGCAAATGTTGGTAGAAAAGCCCCCTAAATGGCCAAACCTTTGCTGCCACCACCCCAGGCGATAGTTGCGGTAATGGAAAAGAAACTGAAACTGGAAGGGAGTCCCCGCTCCTGGCCCCTCTTTACCCTTTCTTACCCCCTCAGGAGGAGACCTGGAGGAGGAAATTTTCTCAACACCTTCCCCCATCAACTTTCAAGAGTGTGAGAGGGAGGCCGGGGGAGCCTCAGAAGGGTCAGGAGTCCTCCTCACACTTGTGCCTGATTCAACAGCACGTCCACTGTGAGCGGCGGCCCTCCCGGTGAGCGGTGGCCCTCCCGTGCGGACCGCAAGCAGCAGCTGGTTCAGGCCTCCCACACAAGCAGCCTCTGAAATTGGAATTTGCAGAGCCCTAAATTCTGTGAGAAGCCTCCCAAACTAATTGATTTGTTAGAGTCTGTTCTCTTTACCCATCATCCAACCTGGGACGACTGTTACCAGTTGCTCCAAGTCCTCTTCTCCCTGGAGGAAAAGGAACAAATCCTGGCTGAGGCCCAGAAATTGGTTCCGGGTGATGATGGAAGGCCCACCACAGACCTGGAACTCATCAATGCTGGGTTTCCCCGACCCAAGCTGAATGGGACTTCAACACTGAGGAAGGTAGGGAGAGACTGAAGGTCTACCACCAAACTTTAATGGGGGGGGGGTTCCAGGCAGCCACAAGGCGGCCTACAAATTTGTCTAAAGTAAGTCAAGTGTGACGGGGATCTGAAGAGTCACCAGGGGCCTTCTTAGAAAGATGTACAGAAGCCTATAGAACACCTTTGACTCTGGAGGCACCAGGGAACCGATCTGCAGTTAGCCTGGCTTTTGTCAACCAGTTAGTTCCAGACATCTGCCGTAAGCTACAGATAGAAGAATGGGTGTCATGAGTGAGAAAGAAGCTCACTAGCCAGGTGAGAGGTGGTGTGGAGGGCAGGAAGTTGAAAGAAGCTTTGGGAAGCCTAAGGAGGGATGCCAGAGTGGTTAGTCTAGGTTAGGAGGCTGAGAGGGGACACAGAAGGCTGGAGAAGAGGTGGGGAGACGGGGGGGGGCAAGTCTGTTGTGGGAACTAGGTGTATGTCTGGAGGCGGTGGGAGCGAGCAGGTCTACTGTTGTTGGCTAGACAGGCCCTCAGGAGGTCTGGGGATTCATGATAGAATGGGAGGATGTAAGCCTAGGCAGGATGGCTAGAGGCCGAGGATGACAGAATTCTGGGAAAGGCAGAGGGCTCTGAGGTGGTGGTCACAAGGTTCAAGGGGTGTGTCAGGAGGCTAGTGAACGGCAGAAGTCTGTAGAGGGCCATTTCTATCTAGAATAGAAAGTTAGAAGGCTGGGCATGAAGTCTGGAGGCTCCAGAAAGTGAGGGCCTTGGAGGAGAGGGCAGGAGGATTTCCATGCCCAGACAGCCAGAGGTGCACAGGCAGTGAAGGACAGCAGGGTGAATGTAAGCGTCTCTGAGGATGGCCTGGGAAGGACGGGAGCTGGAAGCCTTGCGGTGGGCGGAACTGACAGAGAGAGGTTTTCTGTAGAAAGCCAGTGTCTGGCGGAGGGCAAGGACTCTGGTAGTCCCGGCCGCTGTGGAGGATGCCGGAAGTTGACTAATGTGACGTGAGCTGAGAAAGTGTCCAGTAACGGGGAGACCCCGGAGGACAGGCAGACTCGGGGGCCTGGCTAAGACCCTGCTGGCAGCATCAGCTGACCCCAAAGCGAAAGGCAGGATTTAAGGATATTGGCTTTTGGGAATTCAGCATGTAGGGAGAGGGATGTGAAGCAGGGCCTGGGCAGTTGGCCCGACTACAGAGAGAAGCTGGGACACTGAAACAGTGAATGCCTGAGTGACAGGCTGGGGACTGTGATGCCCAGATCACCGGGACCCCCAAAAGATCACCATGGAGACCAAATGCCACATGTAAAAGCAAAGAGCCTTTATTTCAAGCTCCAGAGCTTGGTCTCTCTGTCTGTCCAACACAGCGGTGAGAGCAGAGAGCCCTGAGCTCAGGTGGGGCAGAGTTTTTATCATAGCAGAGGTTGGGGTGAGGGGATTTCCAGGGTCCAGGACCCTGATTGGCTGACAGTTGTCTAGGGGTATCTGTAAAACAAAAATAGGTGTGTGCTAGACTCTAGGTTACCTAGCTGCCTTATCTAATGGTTAGAATGTTTGGGATGTCAGGTACTTCCTCACTCCTGGGTAGATCCCTGGGTGGTATCAGCTTAAGGCTTTTCCTGGATCTGGGTGTTGCCTGCCAGTAAGCCTGTCACAGAAGCTGTGTCTAGGCCCCGAAGCCTGTCATGGCTGCTGTGTGGTCAAGCTGCTTTTGAGTTCCTCCACATTCCCCCTTCAAAAGTACCAATAATAGGACTTAATCATGAGTCCTACTTGTCCAGGGATGCAAGGGTACTGGGACCTACGAACCATTAGCTAACAGGTTTTTCTAGGGCAGTGATATCTGTATATATTGACGTTTTTAAGGCCCTGTAGTTCTAATCTTTAAGTACAACCAGAGTATGATTTTATATAATATCGCTTTGGTTCTGTACAAAGAAAGTCAAATGTCTTATCTTATTGAAGAACCATTTTAGTTAATAAATTTATCTATTGACAACTCTGAACCTGTTTTTCTGGTATGTCAATGGGCATTATAGTTGGCCATCTTGCCTCTATGCCAGGGAGTTTCCTTTTGATCCAGCATTCAGCCTTTTCTGAACAGGGAACATGGGATGATGTATTCTCTTCTGGAACTGCTTTGAACTGGCATTGGGGCGCCATTGTCAGGGCCCAAAAAAGACTGAAAGGCTAGTCAAAGGCGGGCAATGGGGCATCTGTCAGATGCATGTGGCTCTCTGACCCAGTAGAGACAGGGAACAATCACGTTGGCTGGGCTGGTCCATGTCAGCTTTTAGCAAGTCTGGAGCAGTGTAGTCAGCAACTGCAGCTTGGAGGTGTCTGCCAGCCAAGTGAAAAACTGTTGAGACAAACTTAAATGAGGAACAGAAGTTAAAATTTATGAACTTATTTGGAACCCTTAGGCCCATATTCTTAGTAACTGGGAAGAGCAGTTGTCCCAAGACTAGGAGAGGGAAAAAATACCATCCTTAGGAATAAGCTGTACTTATCTGGGGTCCTTCCAACCTTTGTGAAGTGGATCCAAGTTTTATGACTCTTTTAATCCTCTGAGGCCTACACAAATTATCTTACAAAATGACATAAGAGTTCTAGAGACATTAGTATTATCAATCTGTACTGACGTCTATATCATAGACAAAGCAGGTAATGGGTATCTGCAAAACAGCAGAAGTGGACTCATACCTTTGAGTCCCAACAGGAACTACAGATTTGGGGTAAAAGCATATGTATTTTCCTTCTGTCCAGAGAGCCAGGTATAAATTGGACAGAGACTTTTGGCCTAATGAGAAGCACTTCTAGGTTTATAGATGACAGCTGAAATAAATCTAAAATGTTGAGCTTGAGACTGAACAGTAAGTAGTCATTGCCCTACCAGCTTATCAGAGCTCTATTAAATGCTAAGTTCTGAATTGTTATATCCTAGAATGGGAGAGCAATCTGAAACATTTTTTATAATCTAAATAATTTTTTGAGATCCTCAAAGCCTATAAGCTTTCATATCCCCAGACCTTTCTTAGACCCATATTTAAGTCTTTGTTATTTATTTAAATTTTTATATCTTCAAACATTTTCTTAAAAATGAGCTAACAATCTGGCTATAGCCTTATGAAAGGATCTGGTTGTCTGATGCTGCCAAGCTGACAAAGTTATACCTAGCCTATCCATCAGTACTATCGGAGATCTGAGAAGGATAAATTACATCTGAGTGCAGACCAAGCTTCCAATTCTATAAATAACAGGGACCATCCATACCTAGGTCTCCATAGCATTGGAGGCACCAGTCAGAACAGCATCATCTTCTTCCACCATCAGACCCATAAGGCAGAGTATTTTTCCTGTGGAATAGGGACACAGAAGACTGACCTTGATTTGTCCAGGCAAAAGGGTGCAATCAATTCCAGTGTCCTGCTGCTTGTCCACATCTGGGCCAGGTCCTGGCAGCAGGTGTTGCATTGGGGCATCTTGCCCTGTGGTTGGTGCTGCCATAATCCAGGCAGAGATGTTGTGGTGCCTTGTATGTAATCTACTTTGGAGATCTTGTGTCACTGCTAGGATCTGGAAGTCTGTCTGATATAATAAGCTTTTAGAACATTTATTTTATTTTTTTGATTTTTTGAGACAGGGTTTCTCTGTGTAGCTTTGTGCCTTTCCTGGAACTCACTTGGTAGCCCAGGCTGGCCTCGAACTCACAGAGATCCGCCTGGCTCTGCCTCCCGAGTGCAGGGGTTAAAGGCGTGGGCCACCACCGCCTGGCCTTAGAACATTTAAATGCCATATTCTGCAGATCTCTGAAGTATGAGGGCTGTCCAGGTATATCTGAATAGACAAACTTTGTTTCTAGTTACTTATTTTAAGGTTAACCCTGAAAACATATGCAAGGGCCTGAGCAAAGCTTATCCCTGTAATTAATTACATCAGTACTTAACATGACTTTAATTAAAGAAATTGATTATTTATGACTGACTATTTAATGCTCTCTAACAGTCTATGATAAGTAGCCTTTAAAACAATGATTTTAAATGGAAACTCTTCTGGTATCAAATACAGGTTCAGTAAAGAAACCAAAAAAAATCAATATAAAACATATATATGATTCAGTTTATCTAAATAGCTTGAACTTAACAAATTTAGCAAAGGCAAGGAGACTAGACAACATTCTTTTTTTTTTGAGTTTATAAATTTATAATTTTCAAAGCTGATCGAAATGTATATAACTATTAGATTAAATTTTTCATGCCCAATAGAATGAAAGATTAACTAACCGTGGTAGCTACTTCTGTTGCCAGGGTCTCCACTGTGCTAGCTGTAGTAAGCAATTATGAAATGGTAATCCCAGAAACAATAGCAGTGGTGGCTGCCACTGCTATAACAGCAACAGCGGCAGCAGGAATGTCAAATTCTCTTCTGGATTGTGTGGGCATCCACTGGCATGGATACAACTCCAGTAACACGAACCGCCAAGGCCCATTTTTCTTGATCCCAGCATGACTTTAGCTGGCAGTTCTTCTGGAGAATCCAAAAGCATGGCTACAGTTCCTAGGCTTACATTAATGCTTGCCAAAGCTGGCCATATTGGGCTCTCAATCCCCATTGGCATCAGAAAGGTAGAGTTTTTCATGAAGACCCAGTAGGTCTCTAGACAATATTCTTAAGCCTCACTGGTTCTCAACATTTTTTTTAGACACATTCAAATGCTACATAAAAGTGTAAGTCACATTTTATTTTTCCGAGGTATTTTTTCTTCTGTCTTTATTAAGCCATCTCTCTCTCTCTCTCTCTCTCTCTCTCTCTCTCTCTCTCTCTCTCTCTCTCTCGCTTTGCTACTTCTTTTTTTGAAATATTTTTATTTATTTTTAATAATGCAGATGCCAGTTTGTGGGGGGGTTGTGCATGAGTTCACATGCTACAGAGTTCAGATGAGGTCAGAGGTATTTTTTTTTTTGAGACAGGGTTTCTCTGTGTAGCTTTGCGCCTTTCCTGGAACTCACTTGGTAGCCCAGGCTGGCCTCGAACTCACAGAGATCCACCTGGCTTTGCCTCCCGAGTGCTGGGATTAAAGGTGTGCACCACCAACGCCCGGCCGAGGTCAGAGGTATTTTAAGCCACCTCTTCACATGGGCTTTGGTGGAGGTCCTGGTGCAGCACCAGCAGGTCTGAATCGTGGTGGGGGTGTTCAGTCCTTGCAGGCTTCACGGGATCGATTCCTGACTACCTTGCTGTGAATAGCACAGCTCACACAGTAATGCAGCTTCACATAGAGTTTGGGAAGCACATAAGCCTTGAAGACACTTGCTTCGGATGTGTCCCTGACATAAGTGGCCTCTACAGTGTTCCGAATGACGAACTTCTTAATGACCTTGTCTTTGGGCATGCACTGGGCTCAGTTCATACAGTGAATCGGCTGCACATGATCGAGGCCCTTTTTGGCATGAAGATTGTTTCTTCTTTTTTTGGTCATCTTGGAACCAAGACCTGAAAAAGCAGGTTCTCAACTTTTTTAGTGCTATTTTATAACTGCAGTTTTTCCGTTGTTGAATCTCAATGTAAACATCTGACATACAGTTGGTCCTAGGCTACCCCTGTAAAAAGGTTTTTTAACCTCCAAAGGGTCGAGACTCATGGAGTCAGAAGCTGTTCGAAGCTCTTTGCCAGGCTGCTTAGGTCATTGTGTTGCTGTATCACAAGAAACGAACACCTCAGCTTCTGGTTGGTATTTGGTGCTTGTGGCTGTGACTCTAATTTAGCCTTTTTTTTAAAAGTACAAATATTAACAATATAGAGCATTTTATAAGCTGAAACTGTCCCATAGTTTTATGAATTTAAATATTTTAAAAACTGTCCTTAAAAAGGTTAAGATCTCTCAAATGTCTTTCTGCAATATAAAATACCTTCTTTTATATTAAGAGGGAGAAGACATAGCATCACCATAATCTGTATAAAGTAAAACCAAGCTCCATAGTGCACACAATCCCAAAGTTCAATATCTTGGATTTTTTCACAATCCTTTTGGCTCTTTTACTTAGAGGCTTGGATATATAGCTTGTTCCATTTCATTATGACTGGTGCTTCCGGTGATCATCACCTGGCACTGTCATTTCCAAAACTGCTAAGGTCCACCATTGCAGTTGGACTCTCTTTGGAACTCTAGTCCTGCCATACATCTGCAAACCTCAGCACTTCCCTATGATCCCTTCATGTCTTTAAAACCATTATCATCTTATTACATGGGTAAATCTTAAATCACAAAGTTTAGCTGCCAGAGCAAGCACCGAGGGGCAGCTTTATCAAATACCTTATTTGTTAAACACATGCAGCCATCTATTTGAATTCTCTAGAATTTTGCTCTTGAATACTTAGTAAGATGTAAGTACTTAGGTGTAAATTTCTAAGTTAGCTTTTGTTAACCTGAATAGATCTTTATAGCCTTAGTAAAAGATGGCTGACAGTCTCATGAGGTCACCAACCAAGATGGAGGAAAGCCACCTGGTTGCCGTTTAAAGCATGTTTTTCTAAATAATTACTTGCACACATATGCACAGTTGGATCCAAGTTACATACATATACATATAGTTAAAGCTAGCTTACATTCATACATATAGTTAAATCCAAGTCACACATATTTACATACATACATATATATACATACACACACACACATATATATATATATATATATATATATATTTCACTTTTTTTGTTTGGTTTTTTGAGACAGGGTTTTTTTTTTTGTGTGTGTGTGTATCTTTGCACCTGTCCTGGATCTTACTCTGTAGACCAGGCTGGCCTGGAACTCACAGAGATCCGCCTGCCTCTGCCTCCTGAGTGCTGGGATTAAAGGCATGCACCACCACCGCCCAGCTATATTTCCCTTTTTAACATAACAGTTTGCAGAATCATGAGCTAATTTTAAAATGAAAACCAACCAGAATTAACTTTTAAATTCAGTATTTGCAGGTATAAGAAACCACAATGAACATAGTTCACATTCCCTCTGATCTTCTACAACCTTCCATAAGACCCCCTGTGACCTTCTATAACCTTCCGTAAGACCCCTTCTGACCTATAACCTTCTATAAGAGTCCTTGTGACCTTTTATAACCTTCTGTAAGACCCCTTCTGACCTTCTATAACCTCCCATGGACCCTCAGTCCATCCAGACATTTATTTCAGACAAATTTTTCTTTCTTTTTTAAACACAGAAACTCTTACCAAAGTCTTTCTTGTTATTTCACTCAGTTGTTTAGACTGTATTATAAAGCTACAATATTTTAAACAAGAATAGAAATACATGCATATACCATTACAAGAATAGATTTGCGTCAGCACTGTACCACAGACAAGAAACTGTTGGTTAGCCTTATAACATAGCTGTGATAGCTTAGCAACCATAGGCGGTGACATTCCATTCCGCTCTTAGAACCAAACCTTGATCAGGTTTTAGCCCCAGGGCAGGTCTTAGGAGCCCCACCCATCAGCATGGGAGATGGAAGAGAACCATTCACAGCATGGAGACAAAAGATTGCTATTAAACCCAGATTCTCAAGTACATGAGAGCGGCTGGGCCCTGGGACCTGTAGCCCACTCCTGGACTAGGACCCAGAAGGGGCTGTTCTCCACCAGCCCCCGCCCAGCTCAGGCATGTTCTGAGCTCCTTGAAGCCCCCACTGGCTCCTGCTTGCCCTGTTCCACAAAGCCTCTACCCTGAGGCTCCCTGCACAGGGGCCGGCCTCAAACCTGCTGCGTGTGCAGACCACCCAGTCCTCAGTGTTGCTGCCCATGCCACACTGCACCATAACAATGAGCCGCTGCCTGGGCCGGCCTGCTGCCAGCCAGAGAGAAAGGAGGCAATGGGGCAGGGGCATCCTTAGTCTGTCCCAGATCAACCAAAGGGACCCTCTCCAGCTCCAAAGGCTGTCCATGCACAGCTTCCATTAGGAGTCATAACACACATTCAAGCCCAGGCATAAAACACACATACATTGGCCACACTTCTCATACATTCATATATGTAGGTCACACATTCTTATAGGTAGGACATTCCAACAGAAAGGCAAACAAAACCTTTTAGAACACACAAGACAACAAAACAGCTCTCCTGGCATCCAGAGACAAAACCAAAACCAAAAAGATGCCAGCCTCACACTGGTCCCATGGGAGCGACCCATGTCGTCTCTACAAATCAAATACATATACCTGCAGGTACTTACAAATTTTGGGCACTTACAAAAGGATATCCAAATGGCCCAAAGGCCCACTTACAAAAGGATATCCAAACAAAACCAAACCCAAACCCAAAACCAAAGTAAACACAGAAAACACAAAAGTAGACACAGGTAAACAAAGACACACAGAAAACATACTGGCTGCCTCTTCAGGCTCTGTGGGCTGGTGGTCCTGGTGGGCTTGGGGGATCCCGGATGAGCCCCCATGTTGGGCACCATTTGTAACTGGAGTTTTCTCTAGTCCCACTCAGACCTGCAGCCCCTCAGATCCACAGATGCTTATATTATTTAAACTATTTGGCCTAATGGCTCAGGCTTCTTGCTATCTAGTTTTTATATCTTAAATTAACCCATTTCTATTAATCTATAAGTTGCCATGTGGCTTATGGCTTACTGGTACCTTACATCTTACTTCTCATGGCAACGGCAGCTGGCAGCATCTCCTGACTCAGCCTTCCACTTCCCAGAATTCTCCTCTTTGCTTATCCTGCCTATCCTATACTTCCTGCCTGGCTACTGGCCAATCAGTGTTTTATTTATCAATCAATCATTGCAACACGTTTTCGCAGCATACAGAAAGAGATCCACAGCACTTCCTGTGAGAATTGAGTGACTGAAGGGGACGGTGAACTTGTGGCCCCTCCTTGAGCCTTGAGTAACCCTAAAAGTGGAGGGGAGGCCCATTGACTTCCTGGTGGACACAGGAGCTGCAAGCTGCAGAAATGTATGGAATTCAGCTACTATCACAAAAGCTACTACTTGAAAAGGTCAAGGACTTTTCCAAAGGTCAAGCCATGGCTTAAGAAGTCTTGGTGATATTTTAGCTTTTGTATATGTATTAGCTGGTTCCTGCAGTGATTTTCTTGTGTGCTAAGTGTGCTTCCAAGAACTTCTAACAGTGCATTTTCCTGAAATTCTCTAGCATCCTAGGCATAGCTTCGTTTCTTGTGCAAATGAAGCCCAGACCCTCCTTTCTCTCACAGCCGGGTGACATTCCAGAGCAACTGACTCAGAACAAAAAGTTTTTTTTTAATACCAGGTACAATGTAGCCATGAGGTAGGTGTCCTAGCTCCCAGCAAAGTTACCCCACCCTGCCAGTTTGTGGCGATATAGGAAAATAGAAGCAGTTTTATTTTAGTGACCTATCGAGTCTTTACCTAACCACCTATAAGATTGTAGTTTGAGCACGTTTATGATAGACTCGTAACATTTCACTAGCAATTTAAGAATATCTTTTGAGCACATAAATTCCCTTTCTGACTTATTTCAGGCCTTATCTGACCCCACCTCCTCTATTCACTCCCTGTCTGGGTTGCAAATGAAACTGGCTATCATGTCTCTTGTACGGAGCTGGGAAGCTT
The DNA here is from genome assembly GCF_004664715.2 of Peromyscus leucopus. Taxonomy (NCBI): domain Eukaryota; kingdom Metazoa; phylum Chordata; class Mammalia; order Rodentia; family Cricetidae; genus Peromyscus; species Peromyscus leucopus. The sequence goes on from NC_051077.1 coordinate 53,559,804, forward strand.
TTTTTTTTTTTGTATTGTAAGAGTCAGGGTGCTGGTAGGGCAGAGACAGGTTCTGGAGGAGGACCGGGAAGGAACCAAGATGGAGAGAAAGGAAGACGAAGATGAGGATGAGGAAAAAGAGCTTAGTTAGAACTGGGATAGGACAGGAGGACAGGGGACAGAGAGGAGCTAAGCATAAGAATAGAACTGAAGCTGTGTAGATGGAATTTAATTAATCTCAGAGGAATAAAGTAAATGGACGAAAGAACCCAGTGTGCTTAGATTATTTTCCCACAGAATACCCCGCCATTAGTAATGTCTCTTCTGGGCCCCTCAGAAGGAAATTAAGAGGCCAGCCCTCAAAACTTCCTGAAACACAGGAGCACAGCACTCCATTCTGAAACAACTGTTAGTTATTTAGCTGCGTTGTGTTCTTACCCTGCAAGGAAACGTCACGAAACACGACAGAATCCGCTTATAGAGTTTATTAGAGATAAAGGGATAGAGTGCGCAGGCCTGTGGGAGAGACACGCGCGTGGAGAAGAAGAGAAACTGGGAGGCATGGTGCTCCACTTTAAAACCGGCTGGGGGCGTGGCCAGGTCATGTCACTACTCCACGTGTGTGCGTAGATCACGTGGTCACGTTGCGCGCTTACGTGACCATGTAACGTCACGGACACTGATCACGCGAGACCCCTTGGCCTGGAACTTGCTAGGCGGAGATGTCCGGGTCCGCCGGGTATCCTGGCTATGAGAGACGCTTTGACCCGGAAATGGCTATTCCTGGCTGGAATTGGCTAAGCGGAAGTGTCCGCCTGGTAAATGCGTGTTGTGAACCCTTCAACAACCCTTGGGCCAGATATCCCACAAGCAATCATGGGTACAAGGGGCCACAGGAATGAAATGATATTCATGGAGTACCCAAAGATCGGTGGACATGGGGAAGGGACAGGTAATCCACTCTTTCATGGTCATTCCTGAATGCCCATACTCTTTGCTGGCAAGGGACCTGCTGACCAAAATGGGGGCCCACACCCACTTTGACCAGGCTGGGATTGATAGATTCACAACACGCCCCCACGGTTGGGCATGTCTGGTGGACCTAAACACTTCCACCTAGCCAGTTCCAGGTCAAAATAGCCATTTCCGGGTCAAGGCGTCTCACGTGACCAGGACCCCGTGGCTTTGCATGGTTGCATAAGAGCGCGCAACGCAGCCATGTGATTAACGCAACCATGTGATCTACGCACATGCGTGGAGTAGCCACATGGACCTTAGTACTCCTGCGCCGACCAGCCTTTATAAGCCGGCACCATATTCCTGGCTTCCTTCTTCTCCATACACATGTCTCTTTAACAGGCCTGAGCACCCCTGTCCTTTTCTTTTATCTTAATAAAACTCTTGTTAGTGGATTCTGTGGTGTTCCGTGACATTTCCTCTCAGGATAAGAGTGCTGCCAAAATAACTAACAGGGATCATGGTGACTGACCAAAAGGGGGAATCCTGACATGCACTCACCATGACCTTCATGGATGAATACAAACTTCACAGATCTCCCAAGCTGAGAAAAGGTGAGGGTCCAGGGAGCTTGCCACAACAATGGCTCCAGGAGATTCACCAAGCCTGGGTGGAGATCGGAGGGTCAGGAATAGCTGAACACCAGCCCCCTGTGGTAGTACCAATGCTGGCCAATGCTATGCCAGCCCACATTAGACAGATACCCAATACCCAGAGATGCTAAGCAAGAGATTGCCTCCTCAATCAGATGATGGACTTAGGCATCCTTGTCCCCTGCCAGTCAACCTGGAAAACACCCCTGCTGCCAGTCAAGAAGCCTAATTCCAATGACTATTGGCTGTACAGACAAACCACCTGAACACCAGTCTGTTACAGGATATAGTTCCCCTTCTGACTGCAGCCTCCACTCTGTAGGTATGTAGGATAGCTACTGAGGATTTGCTTCGAACTTTGGGAAACTTGGGGTATCATGTGAAAGGGAGAAATTAGTAGCCATCTTAAAAGACGCTCCTTCTCCTTCCCCCTTCTTCCTCCAAAGGTATTTGCTGACCAGCAGTTTTTGAACTGACCAGAAGTTGAACCTATGGAAAAGATAAGGCTGGGACAATAAATCTGTGTATCCTGGAGTTGGCAAAACAAGATATGAGGAGTGATGGGCTCAATGGACCAGAAGTTGAACTCGAGAGACAGTGTAGGAACGCAACAATAAATCCGAATGTGTCAACAAGAGCAGGACACAGGGAATAAAAATTTATGTCTCTATAGATACCCTGAATCCTGTTAGCAATTATCAGCCTTATGCTTACCTCATCCCTAGCCCCCGAGATATGTAACATCTGCATGTGAACCTTTCCTGTATAAACCCCTTACAGTGAGTGCTCGGGGTCTTCCCTCTTCTCACCTGCTGTTGGGCATGGTTGCACATGTCTGGAGGACCTAGACACGTCCACCTAGCTATTTCCGAGTCAAAATAGCCATTTCCGGGTCAAAACGTCTCGCATGACCAGGACCCCATGGCTTTGCATGATTGCATAAAGTGCGCAGCGCAACCATGTGATCTACGCGCATGCATGGAGTAGCCACATGAGCCTGTGTACGCAGGCGCAGCCCAGCCTTTAGAAGCCGGCGCCATATTCCCGGCTTCCCTCCTTATGCACGTGTCTTTTCCTTAGGCCTGTCACGTCTGTCTCTCTCTCTTATCTTAATGAAACTCTTGTTAGTGGATTCTGTCGTGTTTCGTGACGTTTCCTCGCAGGGTGAAAGCCGCCGAATAACCAACAATGGGAGCCGGCAGTTTCAGTACTGGCCGTTTGCGACCAGTGACCTATACAACTGGTGTTTGCAAAACACCCCTTTCTCTGAGAACCCTCGAGATCTTATTAATCCATTTGAAATTATCCTCTTCACACACACGCCCATGTGGGAAGATGTACAGCAGTTGTTACAGGTCCTGTTCACCACAGAAGAAAGAGGCAGGATTATTATACTGGAGTCTCGAAAATTGGTCCCAAATGGAGAGCCGACAGTCTATCCTGCCATCATAGACATGGGTTTCCCGGCAATAAGGCCCAATTGGGATTATAACACTGCAGAAGGTAAGGAGAGACTCAAGGTCTATCACCAGACTCTGTTGGCGGGTCTCAAGGCTGTAGCTAGATGGTCTCCAAATATGAGTAAGGTATATGCCAGGGAGCTGAAGAGAGTCTAGCGGTGTTTTTAGAACGCCTTCAGGAGGCCTTCAGGAGATATACTCCGTATGATCCAGAAGCACCAGAAACAGCTGACTCTGATCTTCGCTTTTGTGAATCAGGCAGCGTCAGACATCAGAAAAAAACTTCAGAAACTGGACAGGCTAGGGGAGAGAGGTATAAGAGAGTTAATGGTGGTGGCAGAGTGAGTTTGTAACAGTAGGGAAAATGCAGGGGAAAAAGAAATAAAAAAGGAAAGAGACAAGAAAGAAGCCTGGCCAGAATCCTAGAAGTCCAGCAGCAGAGACACCATCAGCAGCCTGTTGATATTCTAACCAATGTGGGAATTAATGGTGGCCGCACACCAGGACAAGGGCATATAAGATTGGATAAGGAGTGGTCCAGGGATAGAGAGCGCAAAATCCCCAGACTGGGAAAAAAAATCAATACACCTATTGCAAAGAGGAAGGACACTGGGCTAGGAAATGCCTAAAAAGAAACAAAGAGCCAAAGTCCTCCAGATAGACAGCGATTAGGGGTGTCAGGGCTTGGATCTCCTCCCTGAACCCAGGATAACCCTGAAAGTAGAGGGGAAAAAGACAAACATGGTGGACACCAGAGCTGAGAACTCGGTACTATTGGAACCAGGAGACCCTCTATCCAATAAGAGAACATGGGTCCAGGGCGCCACAGGAGCCAAACCTCACCCATGGACTACTCAAAGATCAGTGGATCTAGGAATTGGATGAGTAACCCATTCTTTTCTGGTAATACCAGAGTGCCCATATCCCCTGCTGCGTCGGGATTTGCTTGCAAAAATGCGAGCACAAATTCACTTTCCTGAAAAGGGAGCAAAGTTGTTCCAGCAGGACAGCCAACCACTCCAAGTAATGATAACACATAATGGCTTGGGGAGGAATATGGACTTCACCAGAGGCCCCTGGAGTTTGATGAGTCTGTGTAGGTCTGGACTCAGAAGTTCCCCTTGGCATGGGCAGAGACTGGGGGCATGGGCTTGGCAGCCCATCGCCCCCCTGTGTACGTGGAAATAAAAGCAGGCACAGACCCCATAAAAGTCCGACAATACCCGATGCCTCGGAAGGTAAAAAGGGGATAACTCCCCACATTAGATGGCTGCTGGAACTAGCTGTTCTAAAGCCTATTCAGTCAGACTGGAACTCTCCCCTCCTGCCAGTCAAAAAGCCCCATACTAATGACTATCGGCCGGTCCAGGACTTGAGAGAAGTAAATAAAAGGGTCATAGATATTTATCTTACAGTGCCAAACCTATATACTCTGCTCAGCACCCTGCCTCTGGACTGGCAATGGTACATGGTCCTAGATCTTAAAGATGCATTCTTTTTTTTTTTTTTTTTTTTTTTTTTTTTTTTTTAAGATTTATTTATTTATTATGGATACAGTGTTCTGCCTGCATGTATCCCTGCAGGTCAGAAGAGGGAGCCAGATCTCACTACAGATGGTTGTGAGCCACCATGTGGATGCTGGGAATTGAACTCAGGACTTCTGGAAGAACAGCCAGTGCTCTTAACCTCTGAGCCATCTCTCCAGGCCAAGCATGCATTCTTCAGCCTACCCCTGGCACCCCAGAGTCAGCCTTATTTTGCATTCAAGTGGCAGGACCCTGAGATTGGGATCAGTGGACAACTGACCTGGACCCGACTACCTCAGGGGTTCAAAAACTTGCCAACCATTTTTGATAAAGCCCTCCATGAGGACTTGGGTGAGTATCGCACCTAGAACCCAGGTATCCGTCTGTTACAGTATGTAGATGATCTGCTGATCGCAGCCGCAGACCACCGAAAGCTTACTACAAACTCTTGGAAACCTGGGGTACCGAGCTCCAGCCAAGAAGGCTCAGTTCTGTAAACAGTGGGTAACATATCCTGGAGGGGGCCAAAGGTGGCTCTCGGAGGCTCGCAAAGAGACTGTGCTAAAAGTCCCCACTCCCGCTACCGCTAAAGGAGTGAGAGAGATTTTAGGCACTGCTGGGTTCTGCCGTTTGTGGATCCCAGGCTTCGCTGAGCTGCCCAAACTGTTATACGAAGCCACAAGAGAAGGCCAGGACTTTATTTGGATGGAGGAAAAACAACAGGCTTTTGAAGCTCTTAAAAAGCTCCTAGAAGCCCCAGCACTCCGGCTACCGGACATTACCAAACCATTTTATCTGTTTGTAGAACATAAAGGTATAGCAAAGGGAGAGCTCCCCCAGACAACAGGACCAAGGAAATGGCCGTTGGCTTACTTGTCGAAGAAATTAGATCCTGTAGTGGTTGGGTGGCCTCCATGTTTGCGCATTATAGCAGCAGTAGCCCTCCTGGTTAAGGGTGCAGATAAGCTAACTTTGGGACAAAACCTCACGATAGCAACCCCACATTCCTTAGAGGGAGTGCTCCAACAGCCAGAATAACGTTCCAGGTCTCAACAGCTTTGAATCCAGCTACTTTGCTACCTGACCCAGATCTGGACGCACTACTTCATGAATGCTCTGGAATACTAGCCCAGGCTCACTGCATCCAACCGGACCTCAGAGACACACCACTACCAGATGCTGAGGAAACATGGTTGTTTGATGGGAGCAGCTATGTGAGGAATGGAACAAGGTATGCTGGGGCGGCTGTCACCACAACGGACAAGGTAATCTGGGCACCATCAATGCCAGAAGGAACATTAGCTCAGAAAGCAGAATTGATAGCCCTAACTAAGGCCCTAGAGCTGGGGCATGGGAAAAGGATCAACATTTATACCAACAGTCGCTATGCCTTTGCCATAGCTCACATTCACGGGGCCATCTACAAAGAGAGAGGGCTCCTAACTGCTGAGGGAAAGACTATCAAAAATAAAGAGAAAATTCAGAACCTCCTAAAGGCCTTGTGGGGGCCCCTGAAACTGGCTATAATTCACTGTCCAGGGCATCAGAAGGGCAGTGGGCCAATATCGAGAGGTAATAACTTGGCTGACCAAGCTGCCTGGGAAGCGGCCATGACATCTACCTTAGCACCAGTCTTGCTGGACCCAGGCCAATCTGTGCTGCCGAAACCCCTGATTATACAGAGGAAGGAAGACATGGCCTGGATTAGGACCCTCCCCATGACTCAGTGCCTCGAGGCGGGGTGGAGGGCCGCCGACAATAAGGTAATTCTGCCAAGGCAGTTAAGGCTTAATACATCGCTCCTCCCACATGGGCAGCCAATGGATGCAGGACTTATTAAGACATGCAGAAGTAAAAATACAAAACGGGAATCAAGCCATAGAGGATCTGGTCAACAGTTGTAAAGCTTGTCTACTAACCAAAGCTACTACCCACTCCAGAAACCCCGGGACACGATTAAGGGGTCAGAAGCCGGGTGCGTACTGGGAAGTTGATTTCACAGAGATCAAACTCGGTAAGTTTGGCTGCAGGTACCTCCTGGTGTTCCTTGACTCCTTTTCTAGATGGGTTGAAGCGTATCCTGCCACACACAAGACAGCTCAGACAGAGGCAGAAAGGTTGTTAGAAGACATCTTGCCAGGGTGTGGGTTCCCCGTAATGATAGGGTCAGATAATGGACCGGCATTCATGTCCCAGGGGAGTCAGAGCTCAGCCACCATCCTGGGGTTAACTGGAAAATGCATTGTGAGTACCAACCCAAGTGTTCAGTACAGGCAGAAAGAATGAACCGGACTCTAAAAGAGACCTTGACCACGTTAGCCCTAGAGACTGGCGCAGACTGGGTTACTCTCCTTCCCTTCGCCCTCTATTGCATAAGAAATTCTCCTTACCAGATGGGTTTGACTCCCTTTGAGATCATGTTTGCTACCCCTCCCCCTATAATCCCTAACCTCCAGTCTGAATTTATAGCTGAGATGAGCAATCAAGAGCATCTTCAACATGCACACAAGCATGTCTGGCCCAGACTTAGGGCCCTCTATGAGTCTGGCAATCCCCCTGAGCCCCACAGGTTCCAGCCTGGAGTCTGGGCCTTCATCCGTCATCATCGACATAAGACCCTTGAGCCACGATGGAAAGGACCTTTCGTAATCTTGATGGCCACAACGACAGCCCTGAAAGTGAATGGAATCACCACCTGGGTGCACCACACTCACGCATGACCCGCCGACCTGTTTGCCCAGAAAGATGACTAGACTACCAGGGGAAGGATGGGAAGCAACCTGGCACCCAACCAACCTGCTCAAGGTCAGACTCCGACAACGAGGCCCGCCCCGACCAGAGACTGCATTCTGATGATGATTCTTCTCCTGCCTGTGGTTTCAGCGAATCCACACATACCCTGGAAACAAACCTGGGTGATCACTTCTGAAAATGGTGACCAAATCCAAGTGGCCTCAGCAGAAGCACCTCAAGGCATGTAGTGGCCAGATCTCAGAGTAGATTTATGTGACTTGGCAGCTGGCTCTTGGGATATACTGGACCAAGACCTGGGGCAGGGGCTGCCTGAACATGAGGGCTGGGAGCGACGTAACCACATATCCTGTCCCTCAGGAACAGGAAAAATGGAGGGACTGGGCGGGGATTGGATAGGCTGTAGTCATCCATCACTTCAGCGATACCTGAGAAACATTCCTTTTTATATATGCACTGGGGATGGAAGGGACAGGTAAGAAGCTAACAGATGTGGAGGGGGGCAGTCAAGTTTTTCTGTAAAGAATGGGGATGTGAATCATCTGGCAACACCTACTGGGGACCCAGCTCCTCTTGGGACCTCATGACAGTAACCAGAAGTCACTCTGGACCAGGACTCATGCAGAATTACTGCAAAGGTTATTCAGTGGTTTACATGGGAGTTAGCTCAGATCCCGTGGGACGATGGGTGGGGCGGGGAGAAAGTGTTAAATGTCAATGTAACCCCCCAATTATCAGGTTTACAAAAGGGGGCATGAGTTTACAGATTGGTTGAGGGGAAGGACATGGGGATTACGGCTTTATCAGTCATGGGCTGACTTTCCACCTTAAGCTAAAGATCGAGCCTATCCACTGACAGCACTTAGGTCCTAACATCATCCTAGCTCCTCCCCCTATGCCTAAACCAACCCCGGATTTCCAGATGTCCATTGGATCAACACACCGACACAGATATACACCCATACCCAACAATCTCAAGTGAAATATGTCCCTAAGGCAAACTGCCCTGCAGCACCTGACACACTCACCAGTCAGAAGACCTGCTCCTCGGTATTGTAGCTCAGTCCTTTTCAGTCCTTAATGCTTCAAAGCCTGATTTGACCTCGGCTTGCTGGCTTTGCTATTATTAGGATGTGGCTGCAGTAGGAACGTTCAGTCAAACTTTAGATCCTACTCAGTGTCAGTGGAGGTCCACGGCACAGCTGACTCTCCAGCAGATCGCTGGAGCAGGGACATGCATTGGGAATGTCCCAGTTAACCGACAGTCTTTATGTAATTCCTCGCAGACCAGTCCTACAGAGGCCTTTTACCTGATTCCCCACAATGATACCTGGTGGGCATGTTCCACTGGCCTCACCCCCTGTATTCACACTGAGGGTTTCTGTGTACTAGTTTGCCTGGTCCTTAGACTCATTTACCATGTGGAAGACAAATTCCTTGACTAGATCGGGAATCTGCATATCAGAACCAAAAGGGAACCCGTGACTGCTTTAACTCTCAGTATCTTATTGGGGGCTAGTCTAGCCGGGATGGAGACTGGAACTGCCTCCCTGATCACCCAGAATCAAAATTATTCTAACCTTCGAGCAGTTATTGATCTAGATATAGAGAGATTGGAAACCTCCATCTCTCATTTACAAGAATCTCTGACTTCCTTAGTGGAAGTAGTTTTGCAAAACAGGAGAGGACTAGATCTCCTCTTTTTATAAGGAGGACTATGTGCAGCCCTGGGAGAAGAATGCTATTTTTATATAGATCACTCCAGGTTAGTTAAGGACTCTCTGGCCAAAGTAAGAGAAGCCTCAACAAGCGAAAAAGGGACAGGGATGCTGGCCAGGGATGGTTCGAATCTTGGTATAACAGTTCCCCTGGCTAATGATCCTAACCTCCACTCTTTGGGGACCCCTGCTGTTAACAGTCCTCATAGTAACCTTTGGGCCTTGCCTCTTAAACAAGCTGATGCGATTCATCAGAGAAAGATTGGGGACCACCCAAATAATGGTGCAGAGGACTCAAACTCAGTATGCGACCCTCAACCAAGACATAGAAATGAGCCATTTGCCTCAGGGTAGACATTTGCAAACAAGGTATTGACAACCCATGACTGGGTGTCCTGGAGTTATTGGAGAGGAGGGAATGAAAGGGAGAAATTAGTAGCCATCTTAAAAGACATTCCTTCCCCTTCCCCCTTCTTCCTCCAAAGGTATTTGCTGACCAGCAGTTTTTTGAACTGACCAGAAGTTGAACCTATGAAAAAGATAAGGCTGGGACAATAAATCTGTGTATCCTGGAGTTGGCAAAACAACATATGAGGAGTAATGGGCTCAGTGGACCAGAAGTTGAACTCGAGAGACAGCGTAGGAACGCAACAGTAAATCTGAATGTGTCAACAAAAGCAGGACACAGGGAATAAAAATTTATGTCTCTATAGATACCCTGAACCCTGTTAGCAATTAGCAGCCTTATGTTTACCCCATCCCTAGCCCCCGAGATATGTAACATCTGCATGTGAACCTTTCCTGTATAAACCCCTTACAGTGAGTGCTCGGGCCTTCCCTCTTCTCACCTGCTGTGAAGTGGTGTTGGGGAGGACCCTGCCTAGGCCGGAAGAAATGAAATCTTTTGTTTTTACATCAGAAATTGGCTCCTTGGCAGTCTGGTTGGAGAGGGGCGCTCACGTACGGGCATTACAGCCTCCACCTTGAGCCTTAGAATGATAGCCAGGCACCACCAGAACCAGTCCCATTGACAGAGTGCTAGAGGCCACACCAGGGCCTTGTCCATGCTGGGATACAAGCACTGTATCCACGGAGCTACAGGCTCTGTACCCACTGAGCAGCAAGCACTCTACCAACTGAGCTACAAGCACTCTACCAACTGAGCAGCAAGCACTCTACCCACTGAGCTATAAGCACTCTACCCACCGAGCAGCAAGCACCCTACCCACCGAGCCAGACAAATGATGCTGATAGATTTTTTTTTTTACTTCAAAATACTGAGTGGCACTCTTCAGCTCTATTCTAATAAGGTCCAGACAGCGGCCTGGGACTCAGGGCAGGGCCCTCTCTCCTCTGCTCTGAAAGGATGCCGTATCTCCCCAGGTGCAATTCTGAGACTTTGTTTCTGTCCACAGTGTCTTCCAAGATTGAAACATTGTACCCTGTAGGGAAGCTCCTTAGACAGGAAGGCACACAACTCAACAGCCTCAGGAAGTCCCTGAAACCGAGCAGATTCACTAGGCCCCTCCCCGCCAGACTAAGGAAAGTCTGAGACCAGCTACCAGGAAGAGGTTCAGACCAGGGTCACTGGGGTGGACACTCTCCAGCCTGCAGGCTGTGCGGCGTGCTCCAGGCTCCCAGCTCTGTGAGATGTCACCCATGCTGGGGTGGGCCTTGGGGATGCAGCTGAGTCATTTCTGCTCCTGTAAGAACCCCTCACCCATAATCCTGTATGCAACCACAATAAATTCACTGGTTCACCAAGCTGGACTCTGGTGGTGTTCATACTTTGGTGTGTTGTGGGCTCCCCATCTGTGGTGAGTAGTGTGTGTGTGTTGCATCCCCCCAGGGAAAGTTTTGCCACACAATATTCACTTTTAATTTTATTTGTGCGTGTGTTTACGTGCCTGCGGTCAGCTCCTGTTCTCTGTCTTGTGGGACCCTCAGATCAAACTCAGGTGGTCAGTCTTGGCAGCTGCCTTCCTGACCCTTCAGGAAGCTCTGCCCTGCCCCTGCCCCAGGCCCCCTGGGAAAGCCCCAAGCCCCGCCCCCAGGCTCCCACTAAACTGCCCACTTTGGCTCTGACCGGTGAGTTCAGGCCAATGCTGACACCTCCGTCTTTCCCGAGTCTCAGCTCCCAGCTTCACCACCATGCCAGCTGAGACTCAGACTCAGGGTTCCAGCTTTGGTTCCCCTCAAAGCAGCACTCATGGGACAACCTCAGACCCAGGCAGAGATGAGGGTACGGGGGAGACTTCTGCTCCTAGAACCCCACATTCTGGGTTAATCATCCCTAGGGTTCCAGCTGGCCACAGCCCCTTCCCGGCTTCATGACCACTTTTAAATTCCCAGAGGACATAGTGTCCATTGAGGACATCGTGACAGAGACGTCACACGGAAATGGACTGGCAGCTGAGGTTCAGAGCTCACACATATAAATTAGCACTGAGGCAGGTGCATTGCTATAAGTTGAGGCCAGCATGACCCCACGGTGAAACCTCGATGAAATGGAGGGTCAGGTCTGCAGAGACGCGGGGACCGCCAGGACAGGTGCCAAGAGGCCATGCGTGCTCGGAAGGTTTGCACACGGCCCTCACATCATTCCTTTCTCTCTCTCTCTCTCTCTCTCTCTCTTAAAAGATTTATTTATTTATTATGTATACAGCATGTTTGTCTGCAGGCCAGAAGAGGGCACCAGATCTCATTACGGATGTTTGTGAGCCACCATGTGGGTGCTGGGAATTGAACTCAGGACCTCTGGAAGAGCAGTCAGTGCTTTTAACCTCTGAACCATCACTCCAGCCCCTCTTTCTTTTTTTTGTAGTTAAAAGGGAGGTTTATTTTGGGGCTGGATGTGCCGGCTCTCTTTGTTCCTAGTGATCCTGGATGCTGGATGGTAGACCAAGCACATATCATATCATTTCCTCATATCATTTCTTTGCCCCCAAGACTCCAAACCTTTTCCTTCTGCCCCCTTTGATGTATAATCAGGGCTGAACCCCATGAAAACCCAGAAGGCTGGGGCTGTAGAATCCACCCTGGGAACAGGAGGTCCATCTCTCTGCCCTGCTCACTCAGCTTCTGAGCATGGGTGATGGCCTACACCAGCCTGCCTTGTGCCCTTCCCCGGGGTGTGGGGGAAGCAAGGAGCGGAGACGAGTCAGCCAGCCTTATTTCAGGGTCTGGCTTCAGGCCATAACTGTGGCTAGCTTGCCCCCCACCCCCACCCCGTTTCTCACACAACCCTCAGCCTCTTTGGCTCTGTGCCCCAGGACTGGTTTCTTGTGTCCCGACTGGGTGCAGGGACCCCCCAGCAGCGACGCTTTTGCTCATGTCACTCACAGACATCAACCCTGTGGCGCAGGTTTGGAACCCCAGCTCCTTGGTGGGCAGTGTTCAAGGCCAGGGGCTGGAGAGATGGGTCAGTGCAGGGAGCACCAGCTGCTCTTGCAGAGGACATAGGTACCACATGGTGGCTCACAGCCATCGGGAACTCCAGTTCCAGGGGACCCAACACTCTCGTCTGGCCTCTGTGGGCACTGGGTATGGACCTGGTACACAGACACAGGCAGCCAAAACACCTACACTGCATACATGAAATAAAAGTAAACTTAGAAGTTCAAGGCTAGCCTGGGCTACCAAATGAGACCTTGCATATGATAAGTTTTAGGCCTCCTGAAGGCCTCTCCGCTGTCGCAACAAACTGAATCAGACCAAATTGGAAAGTTCAGGTGTAATGGGTAAAGTGCTCCCGGGCGATTCCCCAGCCCTGCAGAGAGGAGACAGGGACCAGAGACCAGAAGAGCCAGAGTCTGTTTTCTGGGATGCCACTTATAGGTCCTCTGTGGGAGTGGTCTTGAGCCTCCCTGGGGGAGGAGCTGTGTTTGGCGGGCTTTGAAGAGAAGGGCTTTGAAGGGGCAGGTTTAGGGAAAGAGGAGTTGAGGTGGATCTTCCACCAGACTCCTTCCAAGCAGTATAAAAATAAGTTTTTTTTTTTAAAGAAAGAAAAAGCTGAGGCTGTGGCTCAGGGCTTGCAAGGCACACAGGAATGTCAAGGTTTGTGCCTCAGCACTGTGCCTGAACACACATGTACATGTACACATCACACCACACACATGCATGCAGCAGATGGCTGGGTGAGGGGTAAGTACCTTACCAAGGTCACCAGAGAAGGAGGGTGACTCCTCCAGCCGTGTCCTAGAGACCCCAGGGCCTCAGGGAGGGATCTCAGGTGGAGGAGGAGGCAAGTGATGGACGGTGAGACACTAGGAAAAGATTGATCAGGCCCAGCCAACAGCTGCACAGTGTGGAGAGAGAGAGAGAGAGAGAGAGAGAGAGAGAGAGAGAGAGAGAGAGAGAGAGAGAGAGAGAGAGAAGAGAGAGAGAGGGAGGGAGAGAGAGAGAGAGAGACAGCCACAGGGACCAGAGCTCACAGGGATCCAGGGATGGGCAGAGACTCCGACTGTGGTCAGGTAGCCGCTGAAAGCAGCAGCCTACATCAACCCAGTTCACAACAATCCCTTCAGTTCGGGCCCAGAGGAACCAACGTCCCCATCTGTGCCCTTTTGGCCACCCTGAGACCCAGTGTTCCACGGGGACACAGCTGAGGAGTCCATGGACCTGTGCACCGAACCTAGGGCTCTTGGCTCACATTGCCACTCTGCAGGCCTGAGTGGATCCACCCTCCACCTGGATGTCCGAACGGTACCTGTGACACCTTGGCTGTCCCCAGGCCTCGCCACAGCCTGGGGGACCCAGCACTTCAGTGTCTGTACAGGGAGGGAACTTCCCGAGGTCACCAGAGACATAGCTCAGGACAGACAGGGTTCCAGGAACCTGGGGAACAATACAGGACCTGATGTCCCCAGACAGGCAGGAGTAGTCTAGGCTCCAGATTGTAGTGGTTTCAAACCCAGATGGAAGGATCCCAGGAGCTGGGGTCAGTGGACTAGAGAGAGTGGCCAGCGCTGAGCCCTGCTGTAGCCACAAGGGAAGAAGAAGGACATCGTAAATAAAGCTGTGCACATGCAGCCTCGATGTACTGCATGGCTGGTGCAGAGTCAGCAGTCTACGGCAGTCAGTGGACAGGTGACAAGTGTCCTGGTTGTCTTTTTCACAAGCTAGAGCCATTCAGGAAGAGGGAGAAATTGAGAAAAAACCTCCACGAGATGGGCTTGTGGGCAAACCTATGGGGCATTTCCTTGATTACTGATTGCAGGAGAGGGCCCAGATCACTGTGGGTGGTGCTGTCCCTGGGCAGGTGGTCCTGGCTTGTATAAGAAGCAGGCTGAGCAAGCCATGGGGAGCAAGCCAGTAAGGAGCACTCCTCCATGGCCTCTGCCTCAGCTCCTGCCTCCAGGTTCCTGCCCTGAGTAGGAATCTGTGAGGAGAAATAGCTCCCTTCCTCCTCAAGTGGCTTTTGGTCATGGCATTTTGTCACAGTAGAAACCTGAGGAGGACAGCAGTGGCAGGAACAAGGTCACTAGGGCAGTGCCCAGGAAACCCCTTCATAGGGCTGGGGGGGGGCGCTCAGTGTTAGGAGCACTCACTGCTCCAGCAGAGGACCCATGTCAGGTCCTGTAACTCCAGCTCCTGGGGAATGTGTCACCCTCTTCTGGTCTCTGTAAGCACTACATTCACATGCACATCTCTCCTGACATCCATTAGTAAAATAAACAAAAATAAATTTTGTGCTGGGTAGTGGTGGTGCACGCCTTTAATCCCGGCACTTGGGAGGCAGAGGCAGGTGGATCTCTGTGAGCTTGAGAAGATAAAAACTTAAAAAACAAAAAACAATCCCTTGTGCTGTCCGGCTGTCGGCTCCCTGCCTACAGCGAGGTGAGCAGCTACGATACCCTTCATCATGGCAACCAGGAGCCAACACAAACTTTTTCACCTTTGAAGAAGATTCTGTCTGGATTTGTGTCAGTGATGGACAGCTGGACATTCAGTCAATGGATTTCCAAAGCAGGCGTCAGGAGGGCCGGCGGGAGGGCTCAGTAGGTAAAGGACTTGCCGCTAAGCCTGACCACCCCAGTTCAATCCCGGGACCCACATAGTGATGGAAGGAGAGAACCGACTCTCACAGGTTGTCCTTGACCTGTGTGTGCATTCCCACATACACACACACAGTAAAAAAACCAGAAATCTGTCACTTGTGGAGACATGGACAGGACTGAAGGGTCACAGGACGCTGTGGGGAATGTTCCTTGGGGTTTGAACTGCTTTCACAGTTTCAGGGCTCTTGGCCCTCCCTCACAAGGCTGTCAGGGATCCCAGCACTGAGGTTTCAATCAGGTCCTCCACCCCGCAGCGTAGGTGTGAGGTTCTCCATGGCCCAGCTGAGAGCCACCTAGGCTCTCTAAGCACCCCAATAAGTTCATTTGTTCACTATCGGGGACTATGGGGGTCCAGCCCCTCGATAGTCCCCTCCCAGGGTCCGGGAAGAATCTACAACCAGCTGATAATTAATCTTTGATGAAAAGAAATGAATCTATGTACACAAAACTCCTTAGTTCATACAATTATTCTGTGATAGTTCTCTCTATTATAAGCTTCTATTCTGTTCTCATGTCTAGCTCCTTTCTTGCCTGATTTCTCTATTTATCTACTGTCCCCTCTAGGTTCTACCTTGATTCCTTCATCTAGTTCTGTCTCTTCTAGGTTCTCATCTATCTAGTTCTTTCCCCTATCAGCTCCTCTCCCATCTCCTTCTCTCTTATCCGGCTCTTCCTCATCTCCCATCTCGTTCCTCTAGTCCTCTCTTCTAGCCCTTCAATCTAGTTCTTCCCCATCTCAGTTTGTTCTTCTCAAGTTCTTACCCATCTAGTTCTTCCATTCTCTTTTCTCTTCTCTCTCCTGTGCCCTGGAAGTCCCAGTATATAAAGGGAGGGTCCGAGCTAAATTGTGTAAAGCTATTACTTAACGTCCACCTCTCCTAGGCGGTGTCTCTTTGTGGAATTTACCTTAAGTCAGGAGACTTGCAGGTAGGCTGTTATCATTGTTATCCTCCGAAGTTGGGCGCCCACCTGGGTGGTGTTTCCTGTAGTCCTTGAAAGTGGCTAAGGGAGATAATCTGATTCCAGAGGAAGCCTTTCCCGAGGCAGTTCTCCAAATACCTGGAATGTGTATGTCCAGAGAGTGATCAGTCCACACTGTTAACCCTTCTTAGGGAAAAGTCAATTGGGAGAACTATGAAGGCACACACGATTTTCATAACAGAAGACAGCTGGTATATAACAAGCCAAGTGACACCAAAAACTCATTGGGATTTGGCTTCCTCTGGAGGAATTCCCTGATTCCTCCAGGCAGTGACTTTGCCATAACCAGCTGAGTTCTTATGATATATTCCTGCGGCCTGCAGCAATTCACCAAATTAAAACTTAACCAACTCATCACTTAGAATGAATCAAATGGAATTAAAATTTTATTAAAATTTCATGTGCTGTGTGTGTGCATGTATGTGCTGGCCACACCCATGTGGAGGTCAGAGAACAACATTCCACCAAGCGTGTCCCTGGGGCAGAACTCAGGGGACTCAGGTGGTCAGTCTTTCCAATGCGGCAGGCTACTCTCCTGCGGTCGTCAGTGCGTCTGTCCCCACTCGCCACGTAGAATGAATAACGTCAACGGGGTCGCAGAGGTGGCTCAGCGGCTTAGCAAACCCGCTGCTTTTGCAGAGGCCCGGGTTCAGTTCTCAGCACGCACATGGCGGTTCACAACCGTCTGTAACTCCCGTTCCAGGGGATCCAGCGTCCTCTTCTGACCTCCGCAGGCACCGGGTGTTGTACATGGTGCACAATATACATATACATGCAGGCAAAACACATACACATAATATATATATTGTTTTTTAAGACAGGGTTTCTCTGTGTAACAGCCCTGGAACTCACTTTGTAGCCCAGGCTGGCCTCGAACTCACCGTGATTCACCTGCCTCTGCCTCACAAGTGCTGGGATCAGAGGCATGCGCCACCACCGTCCGGCTAATCTTTTTAAAAATTGAAAAATAACAAGTATCAGTGACCCCTGCAAATTACTGGCTCCTGTGGCCACTGACGAACGAACGAACGCAGCCTCGAGCGCCAACAAGAGGGTGTGGCCTGGCCCCGCCCCCTGGCGCGAGGCCCCGCCCATTCTAACGAGCCTCCTCGCAAGCCGAGGCAGCTCAGGATTCGGCTCCCACGGCAGCGGCGGCGTGGTGACCGTCTTGGGACCTTCCAGCATCAACAGGTGGCTGTCTTCCTCAGGGAGCTCCAGGAAAACCCGCAGCAGGATCTGTGGGCACACCGGGAAGTCCCTCCTGCTGTCCACCCTTCAGCCCCACCCAGTGGGATCCTCAGGATGGCCCGTCGCCCTGCTGGAGCCTCGCCAGGTATTCATTCACTCGGTCACCGCCCATTCAGCGCCTGCAGTGTGCCCCGGGTAGGACTTCTCAACCTTGGCTCTGCTGACGCTTGGGGTTGGGCCGTTGCTATAGGGACATCATGTGTGTTGTAGGGTGTTGAGCGTCCTCCTTGGATACCCCCCGCCCCCCCAGGATGCCAGGGAAGCTCTGCCCTCCTCTCCCCGAAGGCTGCCCACCTGTCTTGGGCCATATCACCTGGAAGCTCCACTGAGGAAGAACAGTCCCTCTCTGGAGCGCCCAGCTGACAACCCTGCCCTGGAGAAGCGCAAGTCCCCCCCCCCCCCCCCGTTAACCACGCCCACTGGAAGCCCACCCAACCAGACCACGCCCACACCACGCCCACAGCAGACCACACCCCCAGAAGGCCACTACACCACTCCAGACACCGTTAAGCCACGCCCACAGGGAGTTTGCATGCCAGCCTAGACCCTTGCTTGAGAGGTTTCAGGCCTTGCGGAGAACAGCAGCGCAGGACACAAGCGGGTGTTGGAGAGGTCAGGCTGTGAGCCAGGGTGGTGCAGAAAGACGCTGGGGTCAGGTGGGGACTGACGCCCAACCGTGTTCCCACCCCCCACCCCCGTCCACCCCCCACCCCGCCCGGGCGTCCTTGGAGACCAGGATTCTCCTCTGGGTACCGGGGAGCTGGATGTGCTGCTGGCGAGCTGGGACTGGCTGCTGAGAGGGCCGCTCTGCCCTGGGCTGGCTTTGACAGAAGGGGCTGGAACTCGGGCTGCCTTCGGACAGGCGACCCTCAGCCTCCCAATGCTGCCTGTGGACTAACGGAAGGGTCTTGAGATTGTTCTTAGACAAAGATCTTTTACATTTTTCATTTTTCCGTGTGTGTGTGTGTGTGTGTGTGTGTGTGTGTGTGTGTGTGTGTAGGCGCGCGCGCAGGGCACATGCCAAGGCCAACAGATGAAAGTCTGGGAACCACCAGTGGGAGTTGGCTCTCTCCTTCCACCGTGTGGGTCCCAGGGATGGAACTCAGGCATCAGGCTTAGCAGCAAGCAACATTGATTGCCTCTGAGCAGTCACTGGCCTGAAGTTTGGCTTTTTATATAGAAAAGGGGTTGCGGCTCCGGGTACAGGCTCCCCTGTACCCGGTTTCAGACGAGCTCTCTATCCTAGGTCACATAGGACATGCAGGGCGAAGAGGAGAGAGCTTGTAAAATAAATGATACTGTGGAACTCAGAGAGGAAGGCGAGAGAGACTCTTGGTTCCCCACAGGAGTTTCCAGGTGTCTGGAGGAGCCTCACCTGGGTCTCCCTGGATAGAAACGGGTATATGGGGATTTCCAGGACACCCAGGAGATGGTTGGCTGAGCTTCTGGGGAGCGAATAGCTTCTGGGCAGATGTGTCCACAGTGGCAAGTCCTGTAGCTGCAGGCTGAGACATGGAGGGAGGACTTGGTGGGGGCCTGTTCCCACAGCTCCGAAAGCCCTTTGTCCTGGGGGAGCTTTTAAGATGGACGGTGGGCTCTGGTGGCCAGGTGACTTGATGATGGACGGTGGGCTCCGGTGGCCAGGTGACTTGATGCGGTGGAGTCAGGCTTGAGCTGTGCTCATTCTGGCGCTGGCCTTGACCACTCGTCCCTGAGAGAGCACCGAGACGTCATGAGTCCGGGTGTAGTGAGAAGTGGCCTGTCAGGAGGAAGGGGCAGCTGGAAGGCCTAAACCTTTGAGGCTTCAGAGGGAGAGGCAAGGGAGCTCTTTGCAGACAAGGCTGGGCGTGGTGGCTTACTCCTTGAACATCAGCACTTGGGAGGCAGAGGCAGGGGCATCTCTGAGTTGGAGGCCATCTGGTCTACATGGTCTACATGGTCTACATGGTCTACATGGTCTACAGCCAGGGCTGCATAGAGACACCGTCTCAAAAACAAGCCCGGGGACAGACAGCAGCACTGTCTGTTCACGTGAGCCAGGTCACGGCTGGAGAGGCGCCTTGGTGGCTAAAGGTGGCTGCTGGTCCAGGACATCTAAGTTCTGTCCCCAGCACCCACAGCAGAGGCTCACAGCCACCCACAACTCAAGCTCTGGAGGGTCTGGAGGAACCAATGGGGCAGTGGTTAGAGCACTTGCTGTGCAAGTGTGGGGGCCAGTTTAGAGACAGGCCAGCAGCCCCCGAACCAGCTGGCCAGGCGGCAGATTCGGCGCAGTGAGCTCTGGGTTGACCGAGAGATCAAAGGACAAGGTGGAGGTGGGGTCAGAGAGCAATTCCCAGAATCAACCAGTGGTAGTTTGAATGTAATCGGCCCCCATTAGCTCCTAGGAAGTGGCATAATTGGGAGGGGTAGAGTGGTTGTGTTGGAGTGGGTGTGGCCTTGTTGGAGGAAGTGTGCCACTGTGGGGAGGGCTTTGAAGTTTCGTGTGTTCAAGATAAAACCCAGTGGTTCAGTCTATTTCCAGTTGCCTTCTGATCAAGATGTAGCCAGCACCATGTCTGCCTGCACACTGCCATGCTCCCCGCCATGATGATAATGGACTGAACCTCTGAACTGTAAGCCACCACAATGAAATGTTTTCTTCTTCTTCTTCTTCTTCTTCTTCTTCTTCTTCTTCTTCTTCTTCTTCTTCTTCTTCTTCTTCTTCTTCTTCTTCTTCCTCTTCCTCTTCTCCTTCTTTCTTTTTTTTCCGAGACAGGGTTTCTCTGTGTAGCTCTGGCTGTCCTGGATCTCGCTCAGGCTGGCCTCGAACTCACAAAGATCCGCCTGCCTCTCTCTCCCGAGAGCTGGGATTAAAGGCGGCCACCACCACCCGGCTAAATGTTTTCTTTATAAGAGTTGCCATGGTCATGTCTCTTCATAGCAATGAAAACCCTAACTAAGACATAACCTCAGGCCTCCCCACGTGTGCATGCACACTTACACACACTCACACACACACAGACAGTTGCACATGTGCAAACACACACACACAGTTACACATGCGCAAACACACACACTCACACACACAGTTACACATGTGCAAACACACACACACACACACACACACACACACACACACACACACACACACACACCCAACTCAAACAGGAAAAAGAAAAAGAATTAGACTTGTGCCTTGGCCTTACAGATGCTGCTGTGACACACAGCTGTGCTGAGGTGACGCCCAGCTCTGCAAGGCTCCCCACTCTCAGAGCCACACTGGAAATTAAAATTGGGCTGTCATCACATGTTAGGGACAGGGGAGCCTGGAGTCTGGGGTGGCGTGTCCTCTGACTGCTTAGCTCTGGGGCCCTTTCTGTTTTGATAAGGAACATGACATCCACCTGGCATCTGCTAGAATAAGTGTGCCTTTCAGTTCCTTACGTGGAGCAAAGGGGCCCGGCCGGCATCCTTTCAGGGCTGGCTGCACAAAAGGAGGGACATTCTCAGGACACAGGTCCCACATCATGAAGACGTCCTGAGCCTTCTGTGAGCTGTGTGGCCTGAGGTCATGGTTAGGGGTCTCCCTTAGGAGGGTCCAGGGGCATATTTCTGGATCTGCAGCCAAACAACCTGGGCTACACAGAGGGCAGGCAGAGTGAGGCTGGAGGTTACAGCAGCCCAAGGAGCCTGATAGGTTTGTTGATCATCTCAGTGTCACCCAGAGAAATGCCAGAGTAATCCTTCTGAGTCTTCTGGCGTTTTTTGGGCACCTGAGTTGGAAGGCAGAGCTTTGAGGAGGCCTGACGTCTCAGGGACAGGCTTAGTTGGAGTGTTACGCAACATGGACACTTGTTCCTCCCCACATGGCAGTGGGCTAAGGGAAAGCATTCAGTGTTTTTGTGTGGCACTATTCTTGGGAACAATATGAACATCTACTCACCTAGACAGGACAGATGATAGACCAAAGCAAAGGACAGACACCACTGAAGTCCAGCTTGGTGAACCAGTGAGTTCACTGGAGTTCCTCACAGGAGCAGAAATGACTCAAAGACGGCTGTACCAGGCTACCCCAGCACAGGTGACATGAGAGCAGGGACCCCAGAGCTCTGCAGCCTACAGCCCAGAGTGTCCCCTCAACAGTTTTTGGAGAGGGAGGGCTTTTGTGAACTTGATAAATTTCAAGGGCTCACTGAACTCACAGGGTCACGGGGTCACCACAGACACCAGAGTGAGGAGGAGCCAAGGGTTAATAGAGAGTCTCCAGCCAGCCACCAAAATGCTACTGCAGGACAATCCCAAGGTTCAGGGCTGAAAAAAACACGAATGGACTAGGGTTAATATGAAGGGCTTTTGTGTTGAGCTTTTAAAGATTTTTATGTGTGTGTTTTGCCTGCATATCTATCAGTGTCTGCAGAGGATGGAGAAGGACATCAGATCCCCTGAAACTGCAGTTACAGACGGTTGTGGGCTGCTGTGTGGGTGCTGGGAATTGAACCCAGGTCCTCTGGAAGATCAGCCAGTGCTCTTAACGGTGGAGCCACCTCTCCAGCCTCCTCCCCCCCTTTTCAGTGGCTCACTGAGTCCACTGTTCCTCACATTGCACATGGGTGTGGGGCTGTCCGCTGAGGCATAGGCAACTGTCTTAGTTAGGGTCTCTATTGCTGTGAAGAGACACCATGACCACGGACGGCAACTCTTATAAAGGAAAACATTTAACTGGGGCTGGTTTACAGTTCAGAGGTTTTTAGTCCATTATCATCATGGTGGGGCGTGGTAGCATTCAGGCAGACACGGTGCTGGAGAAGGAGCTCAGAGTTCTGCATCTTGATTTGCAGGCAACAGGAGACTGTGCCACACTGGGTGTAGCTTGAGCATAGGAGACCTCAAAGCCTGCCTACACAGTGACACACTTCCTCCAATAAAGCCACACCTACTCCAGTAAGACCACACCTCCTAATAGTGCCACTCCCTATGGGCCAAGCATTCCAACACACGAATCTATGGGGACCATTCCTATTCAAATCCCCACAACCACCTACCAATGCCCACCTCACAAAAGCAAGTGGGAGTCCTTTCCCAGCAGCCAGCAGCTGTGGATAGCCCCTCACTGGGGGTGGGCCTAGTGAACCCCTCTGATGGGGTCCTTTTAAAAAGCCATTTTCTAGCTGGGTGTGGTGACACACGCCTTTAATCTCAGCAGTTGGGAGGCAGAGACAGGCTGATCTCTGAGTTGGAGGCCAGCCTGGGCTACAGAGTGAGTTCTAGGATAGCCAGGGCTACACAGAGAAACCCTATTTTGAAAAACAAACAAACACACAAACAAGTCATTTTCTTGCTTTTGTTTCTTTTGGGCACTCACGTGTTCTGAGCACACGCAGGACAGAGGACATCTTGAAGGCATTCATTCTCTCCTCCGTACCATGTGAGTCCCGGGGTTGGACTCAGGAGGGCAGGCTTGGCAGCAAGCACCTTTACCTGCTGGGCCATCAAATCAGTACCGAGGTAAAGGTTCTGTGTTGGGTCCGTGGTCCAAGCCCCTGTCCGGTTAGGTGTCCATAGTTCCCGGTGTAGAGGGACGGGGCCATGAGGAGGTGAGAATTCTGAACCATACCCAATACCTCATATGTGTACCATATGAGACCTGTACCAATACCCACCCCACCTGTACCCATACCAGTATATGTAACCATAACCACAACCTGAACCCAAACCCAACACCTGTCCACACACAGCCCCTTTATCCTACTTCACTCCAGTCCTCATATCCAACCCTTTCTCTGTAACAAGACCCAGACCCAAACCAAACTCCTGCACCCTTGCCTAGCGCCTGTATTCATAACCACATTCTGTACCCATATCCAACACCTGAACCCATTCCAAGATCTGAATCCAAACCAAACACCAGAACTCATTCCAAACCCATAAACCATACCTCTACCCATACCAGGACCTCAACCCAGACCCCATACCTGTACCCATATCCATCGTCTATACCCATAACCCATACCTGATACACACCAGGACCTGTACCCATGAATCATAACTTTACCCATACCCAATACCTGTACCCATACTCAGACCCTTTATCCTTATCTCACACCTGTACCCATATCCAACATCTGTCCCTGTATCATGACCTGTACCCATACCAAACTCCTGTAACCATACCTAGCACCTGTACCCATAACCACAACCTGTTCACAGTCCCAAATCTGAAACTATACCCAACTCCTGAACCCATACCAAGACTTGTACCCATATCTAATACCTGTACCCATATGTATCACCTGTACGTACAACCACAACCTGAACCCATATCCAACACCTGAAACCATATCCAAAAGCTGTACCCATACCCAGCCCCAGTATTCATAACAACCTGTGCCCATATCCAACAAGTGAAACCATACCCAACACCTGAACCCATACTGAACACCTGAAACCATAACCCATACCTGCAACCATACCCAACACCTCTACCCATGCCCCATACCTTTACCCATACAAAACACCTGTATACATACCAAGCCCCTTTATTCTTACCTCACACCTGTACCCATATCCAAGCCCTGTTCCTGTATCATGACTTGTACCCATACCAAACTCCAGTAACCATACCCAGCACCTGTACTCATATCCAATTCCTTTACACATACACAGCTCTTGTACCCATGACCAAAACGCTTACCTATTCCCAATACCTGAACCCAAATCCAACTTGTGAATCCATACCAAGACCTGTACCCATATTCAATACCTGTACCCATATCAGCACCTGTACCCATAACCACAACCTGTACCCATACCAGCACCTGTACCCATAACCACAACCTGTACCCATGCCAAGCCCATGCATCTTTATTTCACACCTGTACTCATATCCAAGCCCTGTCCCTGTACCACAACCTGTACCCATACAAAACTCCTGTTACCATACCCAGCACCTGTATCCATATCCAATTCCCCTACCCATACCCAGCTCCTGTACCAAAAACCACATCCTATACCCATTCACAAAACCTGAACTCATAACCAACTCCTAAACCTATACCAAGACCTGTACCCATACACAATTCCTGTAACCATATCCATTGCCTGTACCCATAACCACAACCTGAACCTATATCCAACACCGGGACCCATACCAAGACCTGTACCTATAACCAGAACCTGAACCTATACCCAACACCTGAATCCATTCCGAACAACTTAACCCATACCCCATACCCCATCCTACACCCATATACAACCCCTATCCCTGTAACATGACCTGAATCCATACCAAACTCCTGTAATCATAACCAGAACCTTTCTGTACCCATATCCATACCTGAACCTATTTTCAAAACCCGATTCCATTCCCAACACCTGAACCCAAAACCCATATAAGGACCTGTACCCATGCCTCATTCCTTTACCCATACACAACACATGTACCCATACCAAGCCCTGTCCTTGTATCACGACTTGTACCCATACCAAACTCCTGTAATCATACCCAGCTCCTGTATGCATAACTACAACCTGTACCCATGCCCAGAACCTGAATTCATATCCAACACCTGAACCCATACCTAGGCCCTTTACCCATACCAAGACCTGTACCTATATCCAATACCTGTATCCATATCCAGTGCCTGTACTCATGACTACAACCTGTACCCATATTCAACCCCTGTACCTATACCAGGACCTGTACCATACACCATACCTGTACTCATACCCACAACCTGTACCCATACCAAGCCCCTTTACCTAAATCTCAATCATGTACCCATATCCAATCCTAGTCCCTGTACCATAAACTGGACCCATAGCAAACTCCTGTACCCATAACCACAACCTGTTCACCTGTTCCCATACCCAGCACTTGTATCCATATCCAATACCTCTACCCAGTTCCTGTACCCATAACCACAACCTGTTCCCATACCCAGCACTTGTATCCATATCCAATACCTCTACCTCTACCCAGCTCCTGTACCTATAACCACAACCTGTACCCATTCCCCAAACCTGAAACCATAACCAACTCCTGAACCCATACCAAGACCTGTACCCATATTGAATACCTGTACCAATACCCAGCGCCTGTACCCATAATTAAGCACAACCTGTACCCAAACCCAGCATCTCTATCTAAACCAAGCTCCCTTACCCTGCCTCACTCTAGTCCCCATATCCAACCCTTTCTCTGTACCCAGACCTGAACCCATGTCAAACTGTACCCATAACCAGCTTTTGTACCCATAACCACAACCTGTACCTGTATCCAATACCTGAATACTTTCCATGGCCTGTACCCATAAACAATACCAGAATCCATACCCAACACCTGTACCCATATCCAACCCCTTTCCCTGTATCACAACACGAACCCATATCCAGCCCCTGTACCCATAACCACAATCTGGACCTATTCTCATAACCTGAACACATACCCAACTCTTGTGTGAATACCAAGCCCCTTTACCCATACTAAACTCCTGAAACCATACCAAGCACCTGTACCCATAACCACAACCTGAACCTATATCCAGCACCTGAACCCACACCAAGACCTGTATCCATATCCAATACCTATACCCACAGCCAGTGCCTGTACCCATAACCACACCCTGAAATGATATCCAGCCCCTGTACACATACAAGGACCTATACCCAAAACTGTACCTATACCAAACCCTTATACATATACCTCACTCCTGAACCCATATCCAACCCCTGTTCCTGTACCATGACCTGAATCCATACCAAACTCCTGTACCCATACCCAGCACCTGTACTCATAGACCATACCTGTACCCATACCCAAAACCTGAACCCATACCCAACATCTCATTTCCAACACCTGAACACATACATAGCCCCTTTACCCATACCAAGCTCCTTTAACCATACCCAGCCACTGTACCCATAACCACAACGAACCCATATCCAATACCTGAACCCATACTACCTTCACCTGTACCCATAACCACAACCTGTACCCATTCCAAAACCTGAACTCATATCCAACATCTGAACCAATACCAAGACCTCTACCCATATCCAGCGCCTATACCCATAACCAAAACCTGTACATACATTCATCCCCTATACCCATACCCCATTCCTGTACCCATACCTTAAACCTGAACCCATACCAAGACCATGTACTGATATCTCATTCCTGTACCCTTGTCTAATTCCTCTCCTTGTACCACGACATGAACCCATACCAAACTCCTGTCCCCACACACATTCCTGTACCCATAACCACAACCTATTCCCATATCCAGCACCTGTACCCATATCCAATACCTCTACCCATACTCAGCTCCTGTACCCATGACCACAAACTGTACCCATTCCCAAAACCTGAAACCATAACCATCTCCTGAACCCATACCAAGACCTGTACCCATATCAAATACCTGTACTGATTTCCAGTGCCTGTACCCATAAGCACAACCTCTACCCATATCCAGCATCTGTACCCATAACTACAATCCTGTACCAAAACCCAACACCTCTACAAACACCAAGACCCTTTACCCTACCTCGCTCCAGTCCCCATATCCAACCTTTTCCCTGTACCAAGACCTGAACCCATACCAAAATCTGTACCCATACCCAGCCCTACAACATGTACCCATATCCAATACATGAACCCATTTCATGACCTGCACCCATAACCAACACCAGAACTCATACACAACACCTGAACCTATTCACAACACCTGAACCCATTTCAAACACCTGAACCCATAAACCAAACTTATACACACACCAGGACCTCTAACCATACCCCATACTGGTACCCATATTCAATACTTGTACCCATATTATTGGGGACTATTGGGGTCCAGCCCCTAATAATCTCCTTTCGAGGGTCCGTGGAAGAATCTATCAACCAGCTGAGAATCTATTCTTTAAGGCAGGCAAATCAATCTATGCACACAGAGTTCTTT
This sequence comes from Peromyscus leucopus, assembly GCF_004664715.2. Classification (NCBI taxonomy): domain Eukaryota; kingdom Metazoa; phylum Chordata; class Mammalia; order Rodentia; family Cricetidae; genus Peromyscus; species Peromyscus leucopus. The sequence continues at coordinate 53,587,074 of NC_051077.1, forward strand.
GGTTCATTCGCTTTAATCCATCTTCCCCATCCCTCACTTTACAGTTATATATCCCCCAGAAATCACAATCCTCCCCTCCACCCAGGACACCCAGCCTGAACTTCCTCAGGCAGTGATTGTCCATTATCAGGTTCAAATGGAGGGGTGATAAGAATTACAATGAGGGGCAATAGTTGTTAATTACCATTTGCAACTCAAAGGGAAGTGACTAGTGAATTGAATAAAGGCTAAATTGGGGTAATATCTAAGAGGGATCTTATGTGCACAATTGTAGTCTAAAATGTGTTTGGTAAAGAATGTTGAAAATCTAAATATTCCTAGAAGTGGTTAGGTAAGTAGTTAGAGGTCTAAAGTTAGTAAGGCTGTAAGAAAGGAGGGCCTAAGCTAAATTGTGTAAAACTATTACTTAGTGTCCACCTGACCTAGGCGGTGTCCTCTTGTGAATTTACTGTAAGTCAGGAGACTTGTACGTGGGCTGCTATCACTGTTAGTCCTTAGAAGTTGGGTGCCCCCTGGGTGGTGTCTCCTTGTGGAATTTAAGTCAGGAGACTTTCAGGTGGGCTGTTATCATTGTTAGTCCTTGGAAGTTGGGTGCCCACCTGGGTGTTGTTTCCTGTAGTCCTTGAAAGTGGCCAAGGGAGATAATCTGATTCCAGAGAAAGCCTTTCCTGAGGCTGTTCTCCAAATACCTGAAATGTGTATGTCTAGAGAGTGATCAGTCCACACTGTTAGCCCTTCTTAGGGAAAAATCAATTGGGAAAACTGTGAAGGCACACATGATTTTCATAACAGAATACAGCTGATATATAACAAGTCAAGTAACACCAAAAACTCCTTGGGATTTGGCTTCCTCTGGAGGAATTCCCTGATCCCTCCAGGTAGTGACTTTGCCATAACCAGCTGAGATCTTATGATATATTCCTGCGGCCCGCAGCACCATATCAAGTGTCTGTACAAATAACCACAACCGAACCCATATGAAGCACCTGTATGCATAACCACAACCTGTACCTATTCCCAAAACCTGAACCCATATTCAACTTCTGAACCCATATCAAGACCTGTACCCATTTCCTATGCCTGTATCCAAATCCAGCACATGTACCCATAACCACAACCTAAACCCATATCCAGCACCTAAACCCTTACCAAAACCTGTACCCGTATCCAATACCTGTACCCATATCCAATACCTGTACCCATAACCATAACCTGAACCCATATCCATCACCTGAACCCATAACAAGACCTATACCCATATCCAATACCTGTACCAATATCCAGTACCTGTACCCATAACCATAACCTGAACCCATATCCATCACCTGAACCCATACCAAGACCTATACCGATATCCAATACCTGTACCCATATCCAGTACCTGTACCCATAAACACAACCTGTACCCATTCCCAAATCCTGAACCCATATCCATCACCTGAACACGTATCCAAAGCCTGTACCTGTAACCACACCCTGAACCCATATCCAACACCTGAACCCATACCAAGACCTGTACCCATATCCAATACCTGTACCCATATCCATCACCTGAACCCATACCAAGAACTATATCTATATCCAATACCTGTACCCATATCCAGTGCCTGTACCCATAACCACAACCTGTACCCATTCCCAAATCCTGAGCCCATACCAAGACCTGTACCCGTATCGAAAGCCTGTACCTGTAACCATACCCTGAACCCATATCCAACACCTGAACCCATACCAAGACCTGTACCCATATCCAATACCTGTACCCATAACCACAATCTGTACCCATTCCCAAATCCTGAACCCATATCCAACTCCCAAACCCATACCAAGACCTGTACCCATATCCAAAGCCTGTACCTGTAACCACACCCTGAACCCATATCCAATACCTGAACCCTTACCAAGACCTGTTCCCATATCCAATACCTGTACCCCTATCCAATACCTGTATCCATAACCATAACCTGAACCCATATCCATCACCTGAACCCATACCAAGACCTATACCCATATCCAATACCTGTACCATTCCCAAATCCTGAAACCATATCCAACACCTGAACCCATACCAAGACCTGTACCGATATCCAATACCTGTACCCATACCCATCACCTGAACCCATACCAAGACCTATACCCATATCCGATACCTGTACCCATATCCAAAGCCTGTACCTGTAACCATACCCTGAATCCATATCCAACACCTGAACCCATACCAAGACCTGTACCCATATCCAGTACCTGTACCCATAACCAAAATCTGTGCCCATTCCCAAATCCTGAACCCATATCCAACTGCCGAACCCATACCAAGACCTGTACCCATATCCAAAGCCTGTACCTGTAACCACACCCTGAACCCATATCCAATACCTGAACCCTTACCAAGCCTGTACCCGTATCCAATACCTGTACCGATAACCATAACCTGAACCCATATCCATGACCTGAACCCATACCAAGACCTATACCCATATCCGATACCTGTACCCATACCCAGCTCCTATACTCATAACCACAACCTGAACCCATATCCAATACCTGAACCCTTACCAAGACCTATACCCGTATCCAATACCTGTACCCATATCAAATACCTGTACCCATAACCATAACCTGAACCCATATCCATCACCTGAACCCATACCAAGACCTATACCCATATCCAATACCTGTACCCATATCCAGTACCTGTACCCATAACCATAACCTGAACCCATATCCATCACCTGAACCCATACCAAGACCTATACCCATATCCAGTACCTGTGCCCATAAACACAACCTGTACCCATTCCGAAATCCTGAACCCATATCCAACACCTGAACCCATACCAAGACCTATACCCATATCTGATACCTGTACCCATACCCAGCTCCTATACCCATAACCACAACCTGAACCCATACCAAGACCTATACCCACAAACAATACCTGTACCTATATCGAGTGCCTGTACCCATAACCACAACCTGAACCCATATCCAACACCTGAACCCATACCAAGACCTGTACCCATATCCAGTACCTGTACCCATATCCAGTGCCTGTACCCATAACCACAACCTGTACCCATTCCCAAATCCTGAACCCATATCCAACTCCTGAACCCATTCCAAGACCTGTACCCATATCCAAAGCCTGTACCTGTAACTACACCCTGAACCCATATCCAACACCTGAACCCATACCAAGACCTGTACCCATATCCAATACCTGTACCCATATCCAGTACCTGTACCCATAACCACAATCTGTACCCATTCCCAAATCCTGAACCCATATCCAACTCCTGAACCCATAACAAGACCTGTACCCATATCCAAAGCCTGTACCTGTAACCACACCCTGAACCCATATCCAATACCTGAACCCTTACCAAGACCTGTACCCGTATCCAATACCTGTACCCATATCAAATACCTGTACCCATAACCATAACCTGAACCCATATCCATCACCTGAACCCATACCAAGACCTATACCCATATCCAATACCTGTACCCATATCCAGTAAGTGTACCCATAAACACAACCTGTACCCATTCCCAAATCCTGAAACCATATCCATCACCTGAACCCATACCAAGACCTGTACCCATATCTGATACCTGTACCGATACCCAGCTCCTATACCCATAACTACAACCTGAACCCATACCAAGACCTATACCCATAAACAATACCTGTACCTATATCCAGTGCCTGTACCCATAACCACAACCTGAACCCATATCCAACACCTGAACCCATACCAAGACCTGTACCCATATCCAATACCTGTACCCATATCCAGTGCCTGTACCCATAACCACAACCTGTACCCATTCCCAAATCCTGAACCCATATCCAACTCCCGAACCCATACCAAGACCTGTACCCATATCCAAAGCCTGTACCTGTAACCACACCCTGAACCCATATCCAATACCTGAACCCTTACCAAGACCTGTACCCGTATCCAATACCTGTACCCCTATCCAATACCTGTACCCATAACCATAACCTGAACCCATATCCATCACCTGAACCTATACCAAGACCTATACCCATATCCAATACCTGTACCCATTCCCAAATCCTGAACCCATACCAAGACCTATACCCATATCCGATACCTGTACCCATATCCAGCTCCTATACTCATAACCACAACCTGAACCCATATCCAATACCTGAACCCATACCAAGACCTGTACCCATATCCAATACCTGTACCCATATCCAGTGCCTGTACCCATAACCACAACCTGTACCCATTCCCAAATCCTGAACCCATACCAGGACCTTTACCTACACATCACTCCTGTACTCATATCTTACTCCTGTCCCTATACCACAACCTGAACGCTTACTAAAATCCTGTCTCCATACCAAAATCCTGACACCATACACAGCCCCTGTACCCATAACCACAACCTTTTTCCATACCCAAAACCCGAACCCATATCCAATACCTGTATCCATACTAGGACCTGTACCCATGCCCCAAACCTTTACCCATAACCAACACCTCTATCCATACCAAGTCCCTGTATCCTTATCTCACACCTATATCCCTATCCAAGTCTTGTGCAGGGACCAAGACCTCTAAACATACCAAATTCTTGGAACCACACCCAGCTCCTGTACCCATAACCACAACCTGTACACATCCCCAAAACTTGAAACCATAACCAACTCCTGAACCCATACCAAGATCTGTACCCATATTGAATATCTGTACCCAAATCCAATATCTCCTACCATACCCAGCTCCAGTACCCATAAACACAACCTGTACACTTTCCCAAAACCTGAACCCATATCTAACTCCTGTACCCACTCCAAGACCTGTATCTATATCTAATACCTGTACCCATTTCCAGTGCCTGTACCCATAATCACAACCTGTACTCATATAGCGCCCCTTTATCCATATCAGGACTTTTACCCATATCCAATACCTGTACCCATGCCCAGTCCCTGTATTTATAACCACAACTTGTACCAATATCCAATATACAAACACATACTAAGAATTGTACCCATATCCAACACCTGACCCACATCCAACATCTGAACCCTTAACCCATACCTGTACCCACACCAGGACCTGTACCCATGCATCATACATTTACCCATACCCAACACCTGTACCCACACCAAGCCCCTTTATCCCTATCTCACACCTGTACCCATATCCAACCCCTGTTCCTGTATCACGACCTGTACACATACCATACTCCTGTAACCATACCCAATACCTGTACCCATATCCAATACCTGTACCTATACCCAGCTCCTGTACCCAAAACACGAACTGTACCTATTCCCCAAACCTGAACCTATACACAACACCTCAACTTGTTCCCAACACCTGAACCCACTCCCAACCCATAACCCATACCTGTACCCATTTACAACCTTTCCCTGTACCATGACCTGAACCCATACCAAACTCCTGTAACCATACCCAGCACCTGTACCCATATAAAATACATGTACCCATGTCCAGCTCCTATATTCATAACTACAACCTGTACCCATTCTCAAAACCTGAACCCATATCCAACTCCTGAAACCATACCAAGACCTGTACTCATATCCTATACCTGTTACCCATTTCCAGTGCCTGTACCCATAACCACAAGCTGTACCCATATCCAGCACCTTTACCCATATCAGGACCTCTACTCATACCCCATGCCTGTACCCATACCCAACACCTGTATGCATACCAAGCATATTTACCTACACCTAACTCCTGTACCTATATTCAATTCCTGTCCATGTACCCATACCAAATTCCTGTACCCATACCCAGCACCTTTACCCATACCCAATACCTGTACCTATGCCCAGTGCCTGTACCCATAACCACAACCTAAACATAGATCCAACACCTGAACACATACGAAGACCTGTACCAATATCACAGTGGCTTCTGCTCCAGTGTCTACCAGACCCTTGGTGGGTCTGTTATCCAGGTAGAATACCATCATGGGAGAGTGGGGAAATATTGGAAGGGTCCAGAACAGTCTGAGTTTGGAGGGACCCCCTCTTACTTGCTGGGCTGAGGGATGCCCCTCCTCAAGTTTAAAGGAACTTGTGAGGAGCTCCTGCAATCACATGCCCAGTGAAAGCCTTTTTTTGGCGTTTGGGTCATTTAGTTTTGGGCCTAGCTTAGGGACAGTCTCTACGAAGGTGACCTGACTGACCACAGCCCCAGCAAGAATGGCCAGGTGAGTGGGAAGAGGACTTCCCAAGGTCATTATCTTTGGAAGCTAATACTGCATTGAGGGAGCCTGTAAGGGCAGCTATGGGTCCTGCCTGGGGGTCTAGATTGTGTGTAGCAATCACCCATTTATGGGTGTCCTCATTATGTACTACTGCAGTTGCATTGTGGGTAGGGGCATTAAGCCCTTCCCATGTTAATTGCTTGATGATCATCTCCCTGGTTGGGCCAGGATTGACCCATGTCTCCACTGCCTCGTACTTGGGCTAAGAAGTCAGTAATCATCTTCCCTGGCTGCTGTATCAGATTACAAAAGTAAGCAGTTGGGTCCCGAGGAGTGCAGGACTTCAAGGCTTTAAATGCAAGGTCAGAGACTTGCTGAAAATAGGCATGCAGGCCAATTTGGGCTTGGGTCATGGGGCTAACATATTGGCCCCTGCCAGTCAGCATGTCTAGGGATATAGCAATATTATATTGAATATTTAGGAATGCCTGTGTTTCAGCTTCTTCTTCATAAGCAGCGTGCCAATTAAAAACAGCGGGATCCAATATAGCTTTATTAAATGTGACCAATCATAATAGGTTTGTAAATGCATTGTCCATTGTGGTAGCACCTGTTCAAAATATCGCGAGTCAGGACCTGATTCATCAGCAGCTTTACGAATCAAAGACAGAACCGTAAGAGGGGTGGGCACCCAGGGCTGGGTAGCAGCATTGGGTCCTACATTAACTGGAAGGGCACAAGGATTAGTAGAGTGGTACTTCATTGTTGGAGCTTGCATAGGGGCTCAGGTACCGGGGCGGGGCAGGCCTTAGTTACTGAGCTTGGTTTTGTCTTAAGGGAATCACAGTGATGCTCTTCAGGGCATGAGGATGAAGGCAGGTCTGCCCAAGGATAGAGACTTGCCTCTTTGGGAGGTGAGGCAGGAGGGGATTGTTTAGGAGGTTTCTTTAGTGGGTCAGTCTCATCCTCTGAATCTGGCTCTACATATGGAGGTGGGAAGTCAAGCGAGAGGGTATCCATCTTGTGTGTTTTACAGTGGTCATTAAAAGCTTTAAGAACATCATCCGTGGTACCTTCTTTTATACAAGCTATAATCCTAATAAAATAGGAATAAATGATGCATGTGGAGATTTACCTTCCTGTACTTCTCTTTTTCTGGCTAGGAATAAAACACACATTCAAAAGGGCTGAGGCCCAGATATTATCAGAGGATATCCAGGGTGCTATGGCAGAGGCTTCAGCCCAAAAGCTAGCCAGGTTTGCAGTCTTAATGTGAATATCCCTGGTGTGTAAGAGAGCTTTAAGTGCTAATATCTGAAGTTCTTTCGCGGTAGCAGGGAAATTACCCATTGTTAGTAAGGGTAAAAAAAGTACTCTCCTGGAAGTCCTTGAGATAGCTGTCAGCAGGAGGTAAAAGCTGCAGCCCCTCCTGGTCAGGGCGGCAGCCTCTGCATGGGGCTGGGTGCTTCTGAAGCACAGACAGGAAAGGCTGCAGAAGCTTGGGGCGGAAAAGTCCCTTAGAGATTGCAGCTGCAGCCACCGCAGCCTGATGCTTGGAGACCAGGCGGGAGGGATCCGCCTTCTCTCTGGCCTGTAGAGTGGGGAAGAAAGCCCTTGGGGTTCAGGCAGACATGCCCTCTCCATAGCAGGAGGGAAACAGTTCATGGGTTATCTGGGGGGACGGGGGACGGGGGACGGGGGAGGGGGTGGGAATAGGGGAGAAAGCGCAGGGTAGCCTACGTTTGGTTCGGCCTTAGAGGAGGGCTTATCTCAAAATGGGTGGGGGCAGGACAGTGCCCATGAGCCGCTGCCTGATGGGTGAGCCTCGGATGGTGGCTCTGGCTCCCTGATCAAGGCAGCTGCAGCTCCCTGTTGCTCCGGGCACTGCAACGCCACTGTGCAAATACCCAGACAGCTGCTGCAGCTCCCGACGGCAGCTACGCTGGGCTGCACCACGAGGCTTGCAGCCGCTGTGGCTCTCAATGGCTCTGGTGGGCGCAGGGCGTGCATGGGTGCAGGGCGTGCATGGGCAGGCAGGTCATGGGGGAATGCGCGCACAGCTGGAAGCCACGTTGGATTCCCATGACTTGGGCGCACGCGAGGCAGCCGCGCGGTGCCTTTGCCAGCTGCCACCGGCCGCGCAGGGGCAAACTGCCAAGGGTGGGCCGGGCAACCGTGCCAGGTTGAGCAACCACGCGAGGGCCGAGCAGCTGTGCGCCTGGCAGTTACTGCGGCTCCCACTCCCCGAGGCTTGTGTGTGCAGATCTAAGCTGGTCGCGCTGCTGAAGATAGGCAGATACCCTGTACTCGCTCACGGCAGCAGGGACAGGCTGGTGCAGATAGCCACGGGTGGGCAGGGCAGCCTGGAAAATCTCCCTGTTTGGGTGGAGCCTTCAGCAGCCAGCCCGGGAGCTAAAGCCTCTCCCCATGCTCACTGAGGGCACCAGGGACAAGAAGGGATGCTGCTGCTGGGTGGGCCCCGCAAGCAGCCAACTGCAACAGTTAAAGCAGCTCCCTGCACTTGGAGGCTATGCAGCCGGCCAGGACAGACCAGCACCGGGTCAAACCCTGGCGGGACAAAGGCGGGATGAGGGTGAGCTGGAAAGGTGGGAGATGACAGACAGGTGAACAATAGAACTAAAAGAACTGGCCAACCACGAGAGGAGCAGGGGATTCCTATAGGGAGTAGCCAGAAAGCCTTCCCGTGAATTTCAGATACCAGTCACCGCCCTTATGGCTTTTAACTGGTGATCATGTAACCGGATTCCAGGACAGAATAATAGACTAATAATAATAGACTAATAACTTTCAACCACACCCCGGGGGCTGTCGGGTCCCTCCAGTGGGCAGGCAGCCCTTCAGTTTCTCCTGGAGAATATCCCCATACTCAGGCCCTGTACCTATAACCAAAACCTGTACATATACCTAAAATCTGAACCAATATCCAACATCTGAACCCATACCAAGACCTGTACCCATATCCATTACCTGTACCTATACCCAGAGCCTGTATCCATAACCACAACCTGAACCCATATCTAACACCTGAACTCATACTGACTGGTACTCATATACAATACCTGTACCCATATCCAGCACCTGTACCAACAACCACTACCTGTTCCCATACCCAAAACCTGAACCCATATCTAACTGAACCCATACCAAGACCTGTACCCATATCCAATACCTCTACCCATAACCACAACCAGTACCCAATCCAGCACCTTTACCCATATCAAGACCTCAACTCATACCCCATACCTGTACCCATACCCAATACCTGTACCCCTACCATGCATATTTACCTAGACCTAACTCCTGTACATATATTCAAACCCTGTCCCTGTAGCATGACCTTAACCTATGCCCAACTCCTGTACCCTACCCAGCCCTTGTACCCATAAACACCACCTGTACCCATACCCAAAACCTGAACGCATACCCAACACCTTAATTTGTTCCCAACACCTGAATCCATTCCCAACAACTTAACCCATAACCCATACCTGTAACCATATACAACCCCTGTCCCTGTACCATGACCTGAACCCATACCAAACTCCTCTACCCATAACCAGCACCTGTACTCATATCCAATACCTGCACTTATACCCGACACCTGAACCTATTTTCAAAACCTGATCCCATTCCCAAACTTGAACCCTTAACCATACTTGTACCCATACCGGGATCTGTACCCATGCCCCATACCTTTACCCATAACCAACACCTCTATACATACCAAGTCCCTGTATCTTTATCTCACACTTGCACCCATATCCAACCCCTGTCCCTGTACCATGACCTGAACCCATACCAAACTCCTGTAACTATAACCAGCACCTGTACCCATATCCGATACCTGTACCCATGCTCAGCTCCTGTAATCATAACCACAACTTGTACCCATATCCAACATATGAACACATGCTAAAAACTGTACCCATACCCAACACCTGAACCCATACCCAACACCTGATCCCATTCCCAACACCTGAACCCTTAACCCATACCTGTACCCATACCAGGAACTGTATCCATGCCCCATACCTTTAACTACACACAACACCTGTACCCATATCCAATACCTGTACCCGTATCCAACACCTGTACCTGTATTCATGACTACAACCTGTACCCATATCTAATACCTGTAACCATACCCAGTGCCGGTATCCATAACTACAACCTGAAACCATATCGAGCACAAGAACCTATACAAAGACCTGAACATATATCCAATACCTGTACCCATATACAGTGCCTGTACCCATAACCACAAACTGAACCAACATCCGGTGCCTGTATCCATAACCACAATCTATACCCACATAAGCCCCTGTACCCATACCCAAAATCTGTACTCATGCCAAGACCCTTTACCTATACCTCACTCACTCCAGTACCCATATCCACCCTGTCTCTGTACCACAACCTGACCCCATACAAAACTACTGTACCCATACCCAGCCACTGTACACATAACCACAACTTGTACCCATGCTCAAAACCTGAACACATACCCAGTACCTCAACTTGTTCCCAGCACCTGAACCCATTCCCAACACCTTAACCCATAACCCATACCTGTACCCATATGTGGGAGCCTGTTTTCAGGTTCCTCGTAGCTTTACACAGCAGGTCCTCATGGAGAGGATGAACAGGACCACGGGCCTGAGTGCAGGTGTCTGAGATGGTCTGCACTTGGCTGTACTGGGGGAGGAGGTCTTTTGCTCCACCCCTCGGTGTCTCTATAAATACCCTGGGGCAGAGACAGGGCCCGTTGGAAAAGGTTCCAGGCCCTCTCCAGGCTATCCTTTATTTTCTATCTGTTTATCTCCACAATCTAAATCCTTCTACCTAATATTTCCTGCTGCTCACACTCAAGAAAACTCTGGGAAGCTGTGGTGTTGGTGGGTAAACGCCCCACAGAATGGCGCCATGAACAGGGACTAAAGAAAAAAGAAAAAGGGGGACTAGAGAAAAAAAGGGGGGAACCAAAAGAAAAAAGGGACTAAAGACAAATGAACAGGGACTAAAGACAAAGTAATAGGGACTATAGAAAAAGGATAATAATTTTATTACAGAGTTTTTGGTGAAAGTACTGAGTCAGCCCTGCCAGTGGAAAGTGGCATGCCAGGGTTATGGAAAAAAATATTATATATAGTATTGAGGGGCAGGGGTTTTATCCTCGAGAGAAAAGGAAAACGGACTGGAAGGATGTCCGATGCTGCAGCATAAAATTCTCTTCTGTCAAAATTTTCTATCTCCTATCTTCTTTTCAATTTCTATCTGTGAAAAATAAGTATAAGGTATAGGGTAGTAATATAGTGTAGGAAAAACTTAGAAATGTAAGATTGTGTAGGAAAAAATAAGGCAACTAGACAGAGAAACTTCAATTTTCTAACTTTGGGGGCTATGAATGCAAACTGGGGAAAACTTTCTTTGGGTTTTTCAGGTAGTAAAAAAAGCTCTTCTCTGAGCTTATGGGGAAGAAAAAGTTTCCTATGGGAGCTTTTGACCTGGGGACAGCTGAAATGCTAAGTCCAAGCGGCAGGAGAAAGTGTTTTCTCCCTGAGGCAAAAATGCAGGTGTAAAAAGCCAAAAAGTTTAAAGTTCAGAAGTTTTGGGAAAAGTTGGTCTTTCTCTCTTGGGAAAAAAAATCTCAAACTAAAAAGCTTTTCTTGGAAAACTTGGGGGAAAAAAATCTCTCTAAAAAGCTTTAATCTTTCTCAAAAGCTCTCTTAAAAAACTTAAAAACTAAAGCCTTTCAGAACTCGCTCTCAGAAGGACAAAAATTAGAATCACCTGAAGATTAGTATGGGGACCACCTGTGATTCGCTCTAAGGGAAAACAACAAACCTCTTAAGACAGCAAAACCTAAGTTTTGTCTTTCAAGCTTTAAAAATCCTACCTGCAATACAGGAGACAGGGATGGAGTTCTTAAAATCCTCTTCTAAGCTCTGTCTCAAGCTAGTAAAAGGCAGTGGGTCAAAGTCCCCTGAGGGAAACACTTGGGAGAGTGTGGGTGGGTAAAGAGCTACAGAGAGCCCAAAAGGGCAGGAAACTTTACCTGAGAAAAGCAAAAAAGCCAAGCTTTTCAGTTACAGCCGAGCTGAGGCATCAAGGGTTTTGTTTCTGAGTGAGCTTTTCAGAATGAAAAGGTGCTCCTAATCATCCTAATGCAAAGATCCCCTGAAGCAATGCAAACTGTTAGCATTGTATCCTTGATTCTAACCAAAAACTAAGAAGCAACTGGCCAGCATCTCTGAGTTGGAGTGCATTTTGGGGATACTAGGGTTCCTGCAGTTGTAAACTTCCTGAAGCACAGAGCTGAGGCAGGAAGGTGCAGGACCCAGGGGAAGATTGCTAATGAACAAAGCTAAAGCCGGTGGGAAGGGCACAGTTGTCTGCTTTCCTACAAGTCCCAGGTTGATAGGTCCACAGCTGCAAAAAGAAATCTGAGAAAAAGCTTTCCTGTCAGAGAAAGGACCTTTCTGGGAAAACAGTAAATCTGAACTGTGTCTGAAGCAGTCGTGCTGCCGAGTCAGAACGCTGTCTGGGGAAAGAGCCCAGCCAGGGCAGGACAGAACTGTCCAAGAGTAAAGCTTTCTTTTCTGTCAGAGAAAGCATCTCTTTGAGAAAAGCTTTGTTTCAACTGACTCCCATGAGATGAGGGAGTGTAGCCCTGAGGGGTGATTGCCTCTGGCATAAGCTCTGTCCTTGAGCACCCAGACAAGCAAATGCAACCCACTGGGGGACTGGGCCAGGTGAAGGCCTGATGAGGCAAAACACCTGTCCTAATGTGAGCTTAGATATGGCAAAAACCTCCCTTGCTAAGCTTGATTTATGAACACAAACCTCAGACCCCAAAAAACAGAAACGGACTAAAGCCCCTACCTTCAGAAGCAAAAAAGCTGCCACTGTAGTGTCGGAAACTGTTTCTGGGGTAGAGGGGATAAACTGAGACCAAACTGGATAATGTCAGGGAAAAAGACTCTGAAGAAACAGAGGGGACAGATTCCTCCCCAAAAAATGCATGACCTGTGAAAGCTGCTAAGAGTTTGAGGCAGATTGGGGGGTGGGGGAGCCCCTACCACCAAAGGCAGCTAGCAGAGGAACAGAGCAGCCTGAGATACCTGAAGCTCTGAATCTGGGGGGAAAGGAGCAAGCAAAATGAGAATAAAATCAGTGGGAGAAAATGTCTTTGAAGGATCTATGGAAAAGCTCTGTTGTAAATATTTGTTTTTCACTGACTGGCTAAGGCAAACACAAGCCCTGAGGAAAGTTGCCATCAGAAATTGCCCACCTCAATGCGCGCTAACGAGGCAGGTGCGGTTCTGATCCAGGGCCAGTGTCCAATGAAGGAGAGACACCTGTTAAAGCCAGCTGAGGAGAGAACAGAAACCTCCCAATGTGCCATAGCTGAAAATGTAAGATGCGTGTTCAAATCTCCCATTGCAAAAGCAAAAAACTTTGTTCAAACCTCCCGGGCAAGAATTTGTAAGCAAGTCTGGTAAAAGAGAACCAGTTGACTCTCAGACCCGATAAGAACTATGGGAAATGAAGTCTAAAAACTAGCTTGCAATACGGGTTGATATAAGGAAAATGCATTCTGGGAAAGGTAGTTTTTCCGCTAAAGATGGCGACACTGCCCTGAAACACTTTTGTCAGCTCGAAAATACGTTCATGGTAAACTTAAAATACAGCTTTTAAAAGAATAAGGAGGAAAATCGTCTAAGAGTTTAAGTGTCAGTTCCAATGCAAAATTGAAAGGATACGGAACTAGGTGCTTTGAGGTTTGGGGCTCTGTTGGTAAAATGCCTTATTTACCCTAATAGCTGTGAAAAGTTTTTACTGTAGTTGGATGACAAAAAGCTACCTTTAAGAGCAAACAAGCCACTTTAAAATCCTTAAATCAAGGGAAAGCAGTTTATACACTGAACATTGTCTTAGATATGAAGAAACTTATGTTGAAATTAAAAAAGTTCTTTGCCTTTTGAACAAACTGCCTGCAATAATTCCTTTGCAAATCTAATAAGGAGACAAGGAAACAGGCATTCAAAAAGAAATGACTGCTTTATAGATGGGAAACAAACTTCAGAAAATCTAGCTGTCTTACAAAAGAGTTGCTTCACCTGAAAGTTCCTTATTAAAAAAAATCAATGCTAAGTATCACAGGTGCTAATAACATCAGGGGTTAAAGCTAATTAAGTGAAAATACTAAATCCGGAAAATGTTTTTTTTCTCAGAGTAAGCTAATGAAGGATATGTTTCATGAAAGAACATCTATGTTCTTGACTCCTTTAAATAGTAACAGTTTTGGTGAAAATATTGGAACTAACAACAATCAAGTCAAAATGTTTCAACAAATTCAAGACCCTATTCCACAAAAGAAAGCTGCCATGCTTTGTGGGCCATATTAGAGCTCACTCTAATCTTTCTAGTCCTTTAGCTGAGGGTAATGCAATGGCTGATAAGTTAACAAAGATAGTAACATTATCCCAAGTGGAAATGGCTCAACAGTCACATGCTCTTCATCAAAATAGCAAAAGCTTGAGAGAAAGTAACTCAATATTACCAAAGAGGCAGCTCGGATGTGGGGTATGTCCAAAATATGTTCCTATCCCTCACTTAGGGGTAAACCCTCGAGGTCTTCTTCCCAATCATCTATGGCAAATGAATGTTACTCATATTGCAGAATTTGGCAAATTAAAATATGTACATGTGACCATTGACAGTCATTGAGGATTTTTAATGGCTAGTGCATAACCTGGGGAAGCTATAAAACATGTAATTATGCACTGCTTGAAGTGTTTTTCGTATATGAGTATAACAAAAATTATTAAAACTGATAATTGTTCTGGATATAGTAGTAAGGCATTTCAACAATTTTGTAACCAATGGGAAATCATACATAAAACAGGTATTCCTTATAATCCTCAGAGACAAGGTATTGTAGAACAGGCTCATAGCAGTCTTATAATACAACTTGGAAAATAAAAATGAAAAAGGAAGAAATTTACCCTCAGTCTCCACATAATGCATTAAATCATGCTCTTTTTGTTCAAACTTTTTGAATATGGATGTCCATGAGCAGTCTGCCGCAGATAGATTTTGGCACAGTGGCACCCAAGCGACTTTTGCTCAAGTGAAATGGAAAGATCCCTGCTCAGGATTATGGAAGGGTCCCAATCCTCTTTTAATATGGGGTCGAGGACATGTTTGTGTTTTTTCACAAGAGGAGAATGAAGCTCGATGGTTACCGGAGTGTTTGGTAAGGAGTGTGGAACTAAGGAAGGTCAGTTCCAATGATGTTTCTATAAAGGAACCAGAATAAAAGTGGCTCAATTAGTGTTTCTGAGGTTTTGTCACTGGAAATAGAGTTCAGAGCTGTACTGCTTTTGGCTTTACAAGCTCCTTTAGAAAAATACTTTATAGCACCTAATAGCTGTGCAGTATTTTGTGAAGAGCTTTACAGCAGCTAACTATGGTAATTTCACCCTCAGCATGAAGTGAAGTTTTTCGGTAGAACAAACCAAAAGTACTGCTGTAACAGAAATGTTTGTCTGAATTGAAGCACTTAGGGGAGCTATTATGAATTTGGGTGAAGGGACAGCCTCTAGTTAAAGACCATTTACTGCTGACAGTGCATCTCTGCCGGTTCCCGAATGGCTGAGAGAACATGGGCAACTTTGGGGTGTGGAATCGTCCTGAGAATGTTACAGTCAGTCCCCTAGCAACAAGTATCACAACTCTATAATGACAACACTCACTAAATCCCAGTGTTTTATAGCAAAGCTGACTATAAACTCTAAACTTTAGAAATGATGTACTACTTCCTGTCTAGTTAAGAGAATCTAATAGAGATAGTGATGATAATTAAGAGTAAGAAGTAGAAAAAGATGAAAATAAGATATGTGAGTTTGTAGAAATTATTGTCTTGTTAGATCTCTGTGTTAAGAAATCTTTAGGTGTTTGTGAAGTTAAATATATGCTAATGTTAGCCCTATATAAGTTTGTAAAATCGATCTATAGAGTTCCTTTTTTTTATTTACAAACTGTTTGGTCTATGGCTCAGGTTTATTGTTAACTATGACATCTTTTTTTTTTTTAAACCATTTTTTTTAAAAATTTATTTTACAACACCATTCAGTTCAACATAATAGCCACAGATTCCCCTGTTCTACCCCTCTCGCCCCCCTCCCCCTCCCCCCAGCCCACCCCCCATTCCCACCTCCTCCAGATCAAGGTCTCCCCCGAGGACCGGGGTCGACCTGGTAGACTCAGTCCAGGCAGGTCCAGTCCCCCCCTCCCAGACCAAGCCAAGCGTCCCTGCATAAGTCCCAGGATTCAAACAGCCAACTCATGCAACGAGCTCAGGACCTGGCACCAACGCACAGCTGTCTCCCAAACAGATCAAGCCAAATGACTGTCTCACCCATTCAGGGGGCCTGATCCAGTTGGGGGCCCCTCAGCCTTTGGTTCATAGATCCTGTGCTTCCATTCATTTGGTTATTTGTCCCTGTGCTTTATCCAACCTTGGCTTCAGCAATTCTTGCTCATATAAACCCTCTTCTTTCTCACTAA
Source organism: Peromyscus leucopus (assembly GCF_004664715.2). Taxonomy (NCBI): domain Eukaryota; kingdom Metazoa; phylum Chordata; class Mammalia; order Rodentia; family Cricetidae; genus Peromyscus; species Peromyscus leucopus. The sequence continues at coordinate 53,603,892 of NC_051077.1, forward strand.
TTAGACTCCCAGTGCTCCACCAGGGGCCCAGCCGTGGATGTCTGCATTCAGATTCCTCAGTCCTTGGATGGGGTTTATGGCACAACTATCAGGGTGTCTGGCCATCCCATCACCAGAGTAGGTCAGTTTCTGCCGTCTCTCGACCATTGCCAGCAGTCTTTTGCGGGGGTATCTTTGTGGACTTCCGTTAAGAATATAAGCTTGCAAGAAGTATCTAAGGTAGTCAGTCTTAAGACATGTAGTAATAAGCTTGTAAGATTCTAGTTGTAAATGTAAGTTTAAATAAGAAATAAGAAGATGGAATGAATATAAGTATATAAGAAGTAGATAAGAAATATATTTGCTAAAGTAGTTCTATAGTTTCCTTAAAAAGTATAAATAAGTAGATGTTAATGTTATATGTGAGTTTGTAAAAATGTGTATATGTTGAGTGTGAGTTTATGCTTAAGCACATGTTATATGCGAGTTTGTGTAAGTGTAAATATTGAGTGTGAATCTATGCTTAATGCATATGGTGAAAGAACCTGAGACACAGAAGGAAGTGTCCTAGTAGACTGCAAAGTAGGCAGTCTGAATGGTTTCAAAAGCTTCAGAAGTCGCTAAGAAGCTAAGAATGGTGGACGCCAGAACCAGCACACAAGGCATCGGCAGCTGAAATCCGTGGAAAATCAACGCAACACAGAAAAAACTGAGCTAACATAAAAAATGGTGAGATTTAGAATACTATTGTACCTAAAAAGGTCTGTCTGTGAGAATAAAAGTTGCAGAGACACTTGCTTGAACTAAAATTGTTAACTGCAAAAAGTTTTGGTTGTAAAACATCTCTTCATATTTGGAAGTGAAAGCCTGATACCAGAATTTATTTCTTGTTTGAACTTTTGAACTTAAAAGAATGAGATAAAACTACAAAAAGATTTTGGTTATGGATTTCTTCATATTTGGAAGGCTAGTACCAGAATTTATTATTTGAATTTTGGGACTTAAATGAAATGAACAATAGAGATTTCATTGCAATGGGACAATCTTGAGCTTACTTATAGTAATGACCTAGGAACTGTTTTCTGGAATTGGGTTAAAAATGGAACTGTTTAAATGAAGAAATTTATTGTTTCTACTTTGACTCAAGATGAAGTTTTGTGTATGCATATATGCTGGTGATTCATGTATTGTTCTGTGTTAAAAATGCAATTGTTTGTGGAAATGTTGATGTAAAAATGGAATGACTTTTGGAACTGGTTTTGTGTTGCAAATGGAACAAAATGGAAAGTTTGGTTTTCTAACGAGGCTTGAGACTTTGCTTAAAAAATTATAAACAAAAGGGGGGAGTTAATATTCTTTAGTCTAATTTCAAAAATTGTTTAAGTGGATTAATGTCATGTTTTGTTAGTAAGAAATGCAAATGGGATATACTAAGAAACTACTTTTAAAGTGTAAAGAGTTTTATTAAGAAGCTGCTTTTGGATGTTTTGCTAAAAGTTTTCAAAGTGTTAATGGTTAGATTGAGAATACTGCTTTTCAATATGGGTTTGTAGGAATTATATTAGTTTGGTTTTTTTCTAACTAGGTTTGAGATTTTGTTTAAAAAATTATAAAGAAAAGGAGGGGTTATGAGTGAATTAAGGTTGAATTATGTTTGCATAAATTATGTTTAACCTATTGATATTAATGCACCCTGGTTTTGTGGAGTTAAGGAAATATTTAAGTTTGATGTGAATACATCAGAAGTTTTTCCTATGCTGTTAGCAAGAAAATTCAAATGATTAAGACTTAAAGTTATAAGACTGAGAAAAATGTTAACTATATATAGCACCATATATGTTAATTCAAATGGTTCTGTTAAAAGTTTGCTTTGAGTTGTAAGATTGGGAGAATTGTGACTATGTATAGCAATATTTATGTTAACCTGTTAATGGTAATGATGAAGCTAAGGGATTCTTTAAGTTTGTAGTTGCCTTAAGAGTTTTTGGTTTAGAAAGGGCTTGAGGCAGCTAAGACTGCTGTAGTCACCTTGGACCTAATTCAAAAGAGAAATGCCATCTATATCATCCTCTACTCCCATACTGGGAGGTGTAACAGCTATGGAGATTGCTGTAAGCCATTAATAATGAGTTACTTTTTTATATATTAAGAAAGGGGGACATGTGGGAGCCCATTTTCAGGTTCCTTGTGGCTTTACCCAGCATGTCTGCATAGAGTGGATGAACAGGACCTGAGTACAGATGTCTGAGATGGTCTGCACTTGGCTGTACTGGTGGGGAGGTCTTTTGCTCCACCTCTTGGCGTCTCTATCAATACCATGGGGGCAGAGACAGTCAGGATCGTTGGAAAAGGTTCCAAGTCCTCTCGAGGCTATCCTTTATTTTCTATCTGTTTATCTCCACAATATGAATGGCTTCTATCTAATATTTCCTGCTGCTAACACTCAAGAGCAACTCTGTGAGGTTGATGGGTAAACTCCCACACCCATATTCAACCCATGTCCCTATAGTATGAGGTGTACCCATACCAAACTCCTGAAACCATACCTAGAAACTGTACCCATATCCAATACCTGTACCTATAACTGCACCTGTACCCATAGCCACAACCTGTACTCATTTCCAAAACCTGAACCCATATCAAATTCCTGAACCCATACCAAGACCTCACCCATATCCAATACCTGTACCAATACCCAGTGCCTGTACCCACAACAACCTGAACCCATATTCAGTACCTGTACCCATAACCACAACCTGCACCAATTTCCAAAACCTGAACCAATATCCAACTCCTGAACCCAAATATAAACCTGTAACCATATGAAATACCTGCACCCATTTCCAATACCTGTACCCATAACTACAACCAGTACCCATTCACAAAACCTGAAAGCATATCTAACTCCTGAACACATATCCAAATCCTGAACCCATACCAAGACCTGTACCAAGATCCAAGACCTGTACCCATATACAAACCTGTACACATATCCAAGATCTGTACCCATATCCAAGGCCTGTACCTATATTGAAGACCTGTACACATATCCAGCACCTGTACACATATCCAAAACCAGTACCCATATCCAATACCTGTACCCATATCCAATAACTGTACCCATAATCACAACCTGTACCCATTCCCAAAACCTGAACCCACATCCAACTTCTGAATCCATACCAAGACCTGTACCCATATCCAATACCTGTACCCAAATCCAGTACCTGTGCCCGTTCCCAAAACCTGAACCCATATCCAACTCCTGACCCATACCAAGACCTGTACCCATATCCAAGACCTGTACCCATATCCAAGACCTGAACCCATATCAGAGACCTGTACCCATATCCTGCACCTGTACCCTTATCCAAGCCCTGTACCCATATACAAGCCCTGTAAACATTTCCAACTACTGAACCCATACCAAGACCTGTACCCATATCCAATACCTGTACCCAT
>NC_051077.1:53607832-53641560 GCF_004664715.2 Peromyscus leucopus
TGTGGTTTTGGGTACAGGGGATGGTAATGGGTACAGGTATTGGGTATGGGTTCAGGTGTTAAGAATGGGTTCAAGTGTGGTTATGAGTACAGGGGCTGGGCATGGGTATAGGTATAGGGTATAGGTACAGGTACAGTGTATGGGTACAGGTGGTGGGTATGGTTACAGGATTTGGTATGAGTACAAGTCCTTGTGGGATTACAATACTCCAGGAAATAGCTAGGAATAGATTTATAACTTTCCTCCTAGCTGCTCTCTGCAAGGCTGTCCTTAAGGCAGTAAATTATGAAAAGTCCAAGAGGTCATTCAGAAAAAAAATGAAAACCCGTCTCAATTTCTTGACCACTTATAAAGGCCCTCTCATAATATACCAACCTGGATCCTGAGACCGCAGGTGGAAAGCATCGCCTTATGAAATTAACCTTTGGGTCACCTATTACTGTCCTTTCTCCTCACCATCTGTCACACCTTTTAACATACAAGGGTCTTCAAACATTACCTCCCTCCCAAGTTCTCTTCCTTCAGGTAGCATTGGTAGAAGACACAAAACTGACTTTTCAACCATGACTACCTCTTAACATCTCAAATCTTCTACCCCAACCAATCCTGGAATACTCCCCATCACACTCATGCATCGAGACCCTAGAAGGGTTATTACCATATCCTATACATATACAGTAAGGAACACTACCTCAGGCCACTTATGTGTAGTATACAGATGGCAGTGCCTTCATATATGAAGGAGTATGTAAAGTAGGATATGCTAGTGTTTCAGACACCATAGTGGTCAAAACTCAAGCTCAGCCAGCCCACACCACAAATCAGCAGGCTGAATTGATAGCTCTGACCAGTGTCTGTCAATTAGCAAAGGGAAAATCCCTATAACTATATACAGACTACCAGGCTGCCTCATCACTGCCTCTGTGAAACAGTGGGTCTATGCTTCCATCCAGCAGCATGTAGCCCAAAAACCTTTTTATTCTTTCCTTTTCTTTATTGTGTATACTAGCAAAAGCTATATCCACCATGCACCATGCTGTACAGCTTGGAGACACCTCTGCGTACAGCAGCAAGAATCCACCATGCTGCACTCAAGCCCATACACCATGAACCCACAATACTGTAGCTCAAGTCCACATGCCATGGCATCTCTGTACCTTGGCGTCTCTATATCTCAACCTGCATGAGACATGAAGTAGAAAGCTGTTTTTGGATCTGTTATTGTATTTTTAGAAGCCTGTAGATGTAACCAACCGTCTTATTAAATAAGAAACACAGAAACAATGTAAAAGAGAAAGTCGAGAGGTCAGAGCTCAGAGCTAAATCTCACCCTTCCTTCTGCTGTCCCAGCTTCGCGAAAAGAGACCTACTTCCTGTCGGTTAGTTTTTTTTAAAGTATGTTGTTCTGCCTTCTCATTGGTTGTAAACCCAAACACATGACTGCCTCGTCACTGTCTGAATGTACAGCCCCCTAGGTCTTAAAGGTATATGTCTCCAATGCTGACTGTATCCCTGAACACACAGAGATCTTATGGGATTAAAGGCATGTGCCACCACCGCCACACTCTTGCTATGGCTCTAATAGCTCTGACCCTGAACACACAGAGATCTTATGGATTAAAGGCGTGTGCCACCACCACCACACTCTTGCTATGGCTCTAATAGCTCTGACCCCCAGACAACTTTATTTATTAACATACAATCAAAATAATATTTCAGTACAATTAGATTACCACCACATTTCCCCTTTTCTATTTTAATAAAAAGAAAAAAAGCAAAAGGTTATAACTAACAAAAGAAAAACTATATACAAAAGTACAATAACTATATACAATATATACAAGTAATAAATACCTAAACAGGTATTTGACAAATCAGAGAAAATAATTCCATTATCTATCCTATTTTGGTAAATCCAAGATGTATCTAATGCACTTTCTATCCTAATTAATTTTCAACTATAACTAACTAATCTTCAACCATAACTAACTAATCTTCAACTCCCTCAGAGACCCAAGAAGGGAATAATATTAGCTAACAAAAATAAAAACAGGAAGTGCATGCAAGCAACTTCCAAAAAAATTTTATGAGTTGACAGAAACAGCCAGCTACCTGGGCAGTCACCTGAGGTTTCTCCGCAGTGTTGGGGCATCATCTTCAGCCTATAGGTTTAGTGTATCTGACAGACTCATTTGTGAAGTAGGATGTACACAAGGTCAACAGTTCAACCTCACATTGGGTGAGAGCAGTCCACGTACCAGAAACACCTGAATTCCACTAGTGTCCTGTCATGATTCAGGATTTTAAATTCTGGAAATTGTTGACAGTTTTTTAATTCAGCTGTCCATTCTTCTTGGCTGTGTATATATGGCTTCATCTCAGCATCCCCTTCTTCTCCACATCCCTCTATCGAATGCCAGTCTACTTTTGAGAGGCATGAGCTTTCAGCTGCTGTTCCATTGTACAACAGAATCCATCGGCCCTCTGCCTGTTAAGCTGCCTTCAAAGAAAAGGGCACCGTACCTTTTCCGGATGCGAAGGCCACTTCAGGGATGGGCCATATTGTCCTGGCCTCAGAAGATGCCTTTTGATAAAGCCATAACCACACTTGTTTTGGCAAGAATCAGTAGTCCCTTGTTTCGTGATCTGTCTGTCCATTTTGTCCTGTTGATTCAAGGATACTTTGTTGTCCAGTGGCTAACTTTTGCCAAAATGAAAGTTGACTCCATATGCAGTTTCTTCAATGCCCATATTTTCTCTGAAGTAGATTAGTACTGCCAGGAGCCGACATGTCTCAAAAAAGAAAAATTTTCTAAGTTATTAAAACATTTTAAATGCCATATTCTATAGATCTCTGAAGGGTTTGAAGATGACCTGTCTAAAACATCTCTGCTTAATTTTTTAAAACATATCTAATCTGACTACAAGTTCTATGATAATGTCTAACTACTAGCTTTCATTTCTTTATATCCTAATAGTTGATAATAATAACATTCAAGGATCAGAAATTTGCATTACATTGTTAAATGGATGGAATAAATACAATTAGAAATATACATATAGCATTTTCTAACAATATCAGTTTCAAATTTGTATACAATATAAAACAATCCAATCCAATGTAAAGTATTTAAAATTAGTAATTGTCTTTTTCTTTTCTTTCTTTCTTTTTTTTTTTAAAACAAGAACCTTAAATCTAATCTCCTTTGCTTAGCCTTTTTCCTAACCCTTGACAATAACTTGTAACCAACCCCCCTAAATACTGAAAATTATCCCAGACCCAAAACCCATTAAAAAGACCAAAAAACCACCCGCCCCACACCGCCTCTTTGGGAATGTGGGCGTCGTATTCTTAAAATTGCTTCCTGCTGGTATGGCGAAGTTTTCTTTATCCTGAAAGAAAGATTTTAGGTTAATTGTCAAATTCTAGGAGAGGTAACTATATCCTTCATTATCCAGTCTGTGTATAATGCCAAAGTTCAGGGTTTATCTCAAGTCCTTATTCAAGTAGTCTTTGAGACTGGATCATCTCAGCTAGTCATCTCAAATTTGCTCTGAGCACCTTGTAGTTCAAAGCTGATCTGTGGATGATGTTTGTCAGCTTAATGATATTATTATTGTCCACGTGGAATTTTTGTTGTTGTGGGCCCCATCTTCTTTCTGTAGACTTCAGTTGATGTTAGGCCTGGCCGTGATTTCCTGCAGAAAACTGATAAGAGACTCGAACACAAAAACATATATATGCAGCTAGCCTTTTTTCTAGAATTAGTTAGTACTCTATGTGACCATTCATATCTTAACAAAGTTTAAAATGTATATATATATATATTAATCTTATAAATTTTGATATAAAATTTATACTTTGAGAAAAGTTTAAAGAATCAGAATAGAATCAAAGAGTTGAGATTAGTAATAGAATAGTCCCTTAATTAATTTTGCTTTTGTCCTGTACCATAGCAGAAGATGGCTCTTATTCTGGCATGATACAGGGAGTTTGCATTTACCTTTTAACAACATGCTTGATTTTAAAGAAGGAGAGAGCCATTCTCCAACTCCAAAGTCAGCTTTAAATTTTAATTGAACTGGGACTATTAAAAAACCAATAGTGTTAAATCTTTAGAGAAAAGCAGAAACAAACATTTAGGAAGACATAAAATTTTTTAGATAATATATACCCATACACCGTTTCATTCTGTTTCTTGGGATAGATGATTTGTCCCTTTTCTTCAGTTGTCTCATTTGTCCAGTGTTCTTCAGATTCCTTAACCTTCATTCTCCTACAAGACAAAAACAAAAACCTTTCCCCAAGACTAATTTTGGGGATGTTTCCTTTTGACAAGTTATTATCTGATTAAATGAAAAGGCATGTGTTATTGATACAAGTTAGTTTAAATTGGATGTTCAAGCTGGTTGATGAACTATCACCTCTTCTAATTAAGAGGTCTCTCTTGTTCAAATCAAACCTTTATCAATTTTGATGGTACCCACAACTTATCTTCTCCTGTAGAAACAAAAGCAAAACCTCGTCCCCAATGTAATACATACCCTGGTTTCCATTCTGAGGTCAGCACATCCTTAAAGTATATAGGCTGATTTAATTCTGTAGTTTTTTCTATTATCCAATGTCTCTCTGCAGCTGTTGTTCCTTTCTCATTGGCATTCAGAAAATTCAAAGTTAGAAGAGCATTATGCAGTCTATTTCTGGGGGTTTTGTTACCCATTTCTGTTTATTTAGCATATCCTTTAGAGTTCTGTTTGATCTTTCTATAACTGCTTGACCTGTAGGATTATGTGGTATGCCTGTAATATGCTTTATATTGTAATAAGCAAAAAACTGTTTCATTTTAACAGAGACATATGATGGAGCATTGTCAGTTTTGATTTGTGCAGGTATACCCATGATGGCCATAACTTCTAGCAAATGAGTGATTGCAGAATCAGCCTTTTCAGAACTCAAAGCAGTTGCCCATTGAAATCCTGAAAAAGTATCAATGGTGTGGTGTACATATTTCAGTTTTCCAAATTCTGCAAAGTGAAACACGTCCATCTGCCAGATTTCATTTCTCTGAGTACCCTTTGGGTTACATCCTGCTGGTAATGGCGTTTGATTGTAGAAGGAACAAGTAGGACATTTCTTTACTATTTCTTTGGCTTGTTGCCAGGTTATGGAAAAATCCTTTTTTAAACCTTTACTATTGACGTGATGTTTTTTTATGAAATTCTGAGGCTTCCAGCACATTTCCTATCAATAATTTATCAATCTCATCATTGCCTTGTGCTAGAGGGCCTGGCAGACCAGTATGGGATCGAATGTGAGTTATATATAAAGGATGATCCCTTTTCCTGATTGTATCTTGTAATTGAATAAATAGTGAAGTTAATTCTGAAGCATCAGGGATAAATTCTGCAGTCTCAATATGTAACACCACTCTTTCAGCATACTGAGAGTCAGTTACTATGTTGAGAGGTTCTGAAAAATCCATTAATACCAACAGAATAGCATACAATTCTGATTTTTGAACTGAATTATACGGACTTTGAACCACTTTACTTAAATTTTCTGATTTGTAACCAGCCTTTCCTTCTTTGTTGGCATCTGTATAAAATGTACGAACTCCAGATATGGGTTTTTGCCGTACAATTTGAGGCAAGATCCATTCAGCTCTCTTTATAAGATCAATTCTATTGCTTTTGGGATATTTGCTGTTAATTTCTCCCAAAAAATTACTGCAAGCTCTTTGCCAAGGTTCACTTTCTGTCCATAATTTTTCAATGTCCTCCTTAGTTAATGGTACGACAATTTCTGCTGGGTCTATGCCTGCTAATTGACAAAGTCTCAATTTTCCTTTGTAAATCAAGTCAGAGATTTTTTCCACATAAGTTTTTAATTTTTATTTGGTTTATTTGGTAAAAATATCCATTCCAATATAATATCTTCCCTCTGCATTAATATTCCAGTAGGAGAACGCCTAGAAGGTAAAATAACCAAAATGCAATCCAGCTTTGGATCAATACGATCCACGTGTCCTTCATGCACTTTCTTTTCTACCAAGGCCAATTCTTTCTCAGCTTCAGGTGATAATTCTCTTGGACTATTTAAGTCCTTGTCACCTTCTAAGGTTCTGAACAAATTAGTCAGTTCATCATTTTTTACCCCAACAATAGTTCGTAGATGAGAAATATCTCCAAATAATCTTTGAAAGTCATTAAGAGTCTGTAGTCTATCTCTCCGAATTTGCACCTTTTGGGGTCTAATTTTTTGTAGCTCTATTTTATATCCTAAATAATTAATAGAATCTCCTCTTTGTATCTTTTCAGGAGCAATTTGTAATCCCCAGCAGGGCAAAATTTTCTTTACTTCTTCAAATATTATTTCTAAAGTATCTGCATTTGAGTCAGCTAGTAAAATATCATCCATATAATGATAAATTATAGATTTAGGAAATTTTTTACGTATCACTTCCAATGGCTGTTGTACAAAATATTGGCACAGAGTTGGGCTATTCAACATTCCTGTGGGAGGACCCTCCATTGAAATCTTTTAACCGGTTGAGAATTATTATAAGTAGGCACTGTAAAAGCAAATCTTTCTTTGTCTTTTTCTTGTAAGGGTATTGAAAAGAAACAGTCTTTTAAATCAATAACTATGAGAGGCCATCCTTTTGGTAACAGAGTAGGCAAAGGCATCCCAGATTGTAGAGAGCCCATTGGCTGAATTACTTTGTTAATTGCTCTAAGGTCTGTTACCATTCTCCATTTACCAGATTTCTTTTTAATAACAAATACAGGAGAATTCCAAGGGCTGGTTGATTCTTCAATATGCTGAGCATTTAACTGTTCTTCTACCAGCTCTTCTAAAGCCTGGAGTTTCTCTGTTGTTAAAGGCCATTGTTGGACCCATACAGGCTTGTCTGTTAACCATTTTAAAGGTAGAGCTGTTGGTGTCTTTGGAAGATCATCAGTTATTGTGCCCTGTTCTTGTATAATATGGATGGCTGGTGACCACTCATTAGAACAATATCTTCTAATATTTCTCTCAGTAACATGTGCTAGTTTATGATTTGTTTCTGAGATTGGAGGATGTTAATCTGAGTATTCCATTGTTGCAACAAGTCTCGACCCCACAGGTTCATAGTTATGTTAGCCACATATGGTTTTAATTTTCCTCTCTGTCCTTCTGGACCTATACATTCGAGCCATCTTGCACTCTGTTTCACCTGAGATAATGTCCCAATTCCTAACAGTTGAACGTTTACCTCCTGAAGAGGCCAAGTTGGATGCCAAAATTCTGGTGCAATTATGGTAACGTCCGCACCTGTGTCTACCAGACCAGACAACAAAACACCATTTATTTTTATTGTTAATTTTGGTCTTTGTTCATTAATAGAAGTTTGCCAAAAAATTTTCTTTATGTTTTCTCCTGAATTTTTTATTCTCTCTGTTTCATCATCCTGACCAGCATGATTTATTCCAATAGGCATTTGGTTATTTAATCGCTCTCCAGAGCAGGCATTTCCTCTATGGCTGCAGGAAAGGTTTGAACTGGATTTGCACTGGGGGCCTGCGCGAGGCCCCTCTGGGAGTTTCCCGAAGACTGAGGCAAAGGATTACCCTGTCTGTCCTTTGTTGATCTACATTCGTTGGTCCAGTGTTTTCCCTTACCACACCTTCTGCATACTCCAGAAGGAAGGGGCCTTCTGTTGCCATTGTTCCTTGAAGAAACATTGTTTCTGGGAATGACCTGTCTACAGTCTCTCTTTCAAATGTCCTTGCTTTCCACATCCAAAACATCTAACACTCCTCAAACCTTTTGAAATTACTTCTCCTACCCATGTATCATCATGCTCATCAGCTTCAACATTAATTGTTTCTCTAATCCAATCTTCCATAGGTGCAGATCTTGCCCTTAATGGCCTGATTATTGTTTTGCATGCTGCATTCGCATTCTCAAAGGCCAAAGATTCAATTATTGCCTTACTAGCTTCTGAATCCGAGACCATTCTCTTTACTGCTGAAGCCAGTCTTTGTAAAAAATCTGTAAAAGACTCTTTTGGGCCTTGCTTCACCTTTGTAAATGACTCAGATTTTTTTCCTGGTTCCTCAACTTTGTCCCATGCATTCAAGGCTGCCGTTCGACATAAAATTAGGGTTTGGACATCATATAAACATTGTGTTTGTGCTGAAGCATATTGGCCTTCGCCCATAAGCTGATCCTGGCAAACTTGTATTCCTTTATCCCTCCATTGTTTTTCTATGTTTTTAGCCTCCTCCTTAAACCAAGTCAGAAATTGAAGTCTCTGGCTGGGTTCCAGAACACCTTGTGCGAGGTCCCGCCAGTCCTGTGGTACTATCCTATTATATGTTGACCAAGAGTTTAACATTTGCTTTACATATGGGGAATGCATGCCATAAGATACTATTGCCTCCTTAAACCTTTTTAAATCCAACATTTCAATTGGAGCCCAATTATTTTGTGTAGCCATTTGATCAGGCATCTGCTGTACGGTTACAGGATAAATTAAGGGTGACTGTGTGAAAACAGGCTTTCTTTCTGCAACCTTATGATCCCGACTTGAAACAACTTCACTGTTAATTTCTTCTGTCTGAATTTTTACAGGTTTAGCAAGTTCTTCTAAAGCTGTTATCCTGGCACTTAAATTGACTATCTTTTTAAATATTAAAATGTGGATTATTATAGTGATAAGGTGCATAATTCCACCAATACTAATATTATATAGTTGTTCCATTGCCAGACTGCCTAAAATTTCAAACAAAAACCAATTTTCTTCCAATGTACACATAAAACCCATTTGTTTTTTAATGTGGAAAAAAATTCTCTTTTAGATAGTTTCCTTTAAAATATCTGATATATTATGACTTACCAAATCTGCGTAGAACAGTAGAAATCCGAGGGGATTTTCAAAGCAGCCACCTAGTGTCCCAGGTGTAAATCCAAAGAGAAAGAGAGAGAGAGAGAGAGAGAGAGAGAGAGAGAGAGAGAGAGAGAGAGAGAAAGAGAGCGAGTGCAAGAAAGCGTAGCTGGCTAAAGTTTAAATGCAGCCACGTGTTCCCTCTTGTGCCGAGTCAAGGCTTGGGTCTGGCTTCCTTAAGCTCCGACCACGTGCGTTGGCTTTACAGGCAGGGTCCTGTTCGGCAGGGCAGGTCTGAGTTGTTTGTAGCACCGGCTTTAAGCAAGCAGGATTTAAGCAAGCAGCTCACCGATAGTCCAGCCTGAGGTCAAGCAGAACTAAAGCCGCTGCTCGGACTAAGAAGCCGATCACCGCCGGCCGCCGCGTGCCACCGCCGCCGCCGCCGCCGCCGCGGGCCGCCTGCCACCCTTGCGGGAAAGCGGACCTGCCACCAAGCCAAGCAGTTTTTAATGGATTCTTGTCACGTTGGGCGCCAGATGTAGATGTAACCAACCGTCTTATTAAATAAGAAACACAGAAACAATGTAAAAGAGAAAGTCGAGAGGTCAGAGCTCAGAGCTAAATCTCACCCTTCCTTCTGCTGTCCCAGCTTCGCGAAAAGAGACCTACTTCCTGTCGGTTAGTTTTTTTTAAAGTATGTTGTTCTGCCTTCTCATTGGTTGTAAACCCAAACACATGACTGCCTCGTCACTGTCTGAATGTACAGCCCCCTAGGTCTTAAAGGTATATGTCTCCAATGCTGACTGTATCCCTGAACACACAGAGATCTTATGGGATTAAAGGCGTGTGCCACCACCGCCACACTCTTGCTATGGCTCTAATAGCTCTGACCCTGAACACACAGAGATCTTATGGGATTAAAGGCGTGTGCCACCACCGCCACACTCTTGCTATGGCTCTAATAGCTCTGACCCCCAGACAACTTTATTTATTAACATACAATCAAAATAATATTTCAGTACAATTAGATTACCACCACAGAAGCCCTTTTTAAACTCTTTTAGGCTTTATAGAAATTCGAGAGCCCCACTTTGGTACTACAAATGTAGTTAGAAGTTTTCCTTTGTCCTGGCCGGCTGGCAGTTGGGACAAATCTCTCCCACTCGTGTCCCCCAAGCAAGCACACAGAGGCTTATATTGATTATAACTGCTTGGCCATTAGCTCAGACTTATTACTGACTAGCTCTTACACTTAAATTAATCCATACTTCTTATTTATGTTTAGCCACATGGCTTGGTACCTTTTCTCAGTTCTGCCTTGTCATCTTGCTTCCTCTGTGTCTGGCTGGTGACTCCTGACTCTGTCCTTCCTCTTCCCAGCATTTCTTTAGTCTGCTCACCCCACCTATACTCCCTGCCTGGTTACTGGCCAATCAGCATTTTATTAAACCAGCACTATCTCTGTTCCTAACCCACAAAACTAACCAATCCCTGAGCAGAAAAAACTAACCCACCCCTAGTTGACTCTGCCCAAAACACCCTATATAAACCACCCTGCCTGGTCAGTTGTGGGCAGTTCTCTCCACCCTGGTAGAGGCAGCCACTCTCCTGGACTCCTCCTTCCCAAATAAATCTCTTTCTCAAAAGAGTTTTGGGTGTGAAAATCTTCATTCATTAGCACAGAGAAGAAGATTGCTAAGGTCCCATAGTGGACTAAGGAGAACAAACCTTGCAGAGATGTTCCTTGGGGGACTGAGCAAGGAGGAGCTGAACAGAAGATCTTTGCTGAGATGTCCCTCAGGGGACTGATCAAGGGGGAGCTGAAAAAGTAATATTTTTCTCCAGAGTCAGAGGAGCTTGCTACATCTCTGCAGGGGTTTCCCCTTTCACAGAGTGAAGCAAAAGAAGCAACATCTTAGGCTGGAGAAGAAGTGGAGCTCTGCTAGCTATGGGCTCAGGTATTGGGTATGGGTTCAGCAAAGCTCAGCTGTAGTGGCTCTCCAGGAGAGGAGCAGGATTGCTATACCCTGCGGGAAGACCATCCTCCATTGCACCAGGTATAGCCTGACTCCCAAACAGCCAGTATACCTTCCCTGCTGAACTGTCCTAGCAGCTCCAGGCCTGACTCCCCTGAGCAGTCAGAATACCTTCCCCTCCAGAGCTGAGCTGTCTCATCGCAGGTCCAGCCATCAGAGCTATCCTAGAAGCTCACAGTGACACCTGACTCCCCAAATAGTCAGCATACCTTTCCCCCAGATTTGCAAAACTCTCCTACATTTTGGTGCAAAAACCCAGAACCAAACCCACAGAGTTGCAAAACTTACACCTGATATGGACACAGGTGTGAAATATGAGTACAGGTGTTAGGAATGGGTTCAAGTATTGGGTATGGGTTTAGGTTGTGGTCATGGATACAGGGGTTGGGTATGGGTACAGATATTGGATATGGTTACAGATTGTGGTTATGGCAACAGGGTCTTGGTATGGGTACAGGTATTAGATATTGGTATAGGTGCTAGGTAAGGCTAAAGTAGTTTGGTATTAGTACAGGTCCTGGTATGGTACAAGTGTTGGATATGGGTAAAGTTGCTGAGTATGGGTTCATTGTTGGATGAGATTCAGGGTATGGTATTGGTACAGGTGTTGGGTGGGGGTTTAGGTGTTAGGTATGGGTACAGGTTGGTTAACGGTACAGGTCCTAGGTATGGGTAAAGGTATTTGATACGGGTTCAGGTGACTGTTGAGGGTTCAAGTGCTGAGTATGGGAAAAAATGCTAGATATTGATATAGTTGTTGGTTGGGGTTCAGGTGATGGGTATGGGTTCAGGTATTTGGTATGCATTCAGGAGTTGGGTATGGGTACAAATGGTGGTTATGGGTGCAGGGATGGGTATGGGTACAGGTATTGGATATTGGTACACATGCTGGGTATGGGCTCAGGTATTGGGTATGGGTACAGGTTGTAGTTATGGATACAAGGGCTGGATATGGGTATAGGGGTTGAGTATGGTTACAGGAGTTTGGTATGGGTACAGGTCCTGGTATGGGTACAGGTATAGAATATGGGCACAGGAGTTGGGTATTGGTACAGGTGTAGGGTAGGGGTTCAGGTGTTGGCTATGAGTACAGGTTGGTTATGGGTATAGGTCCTAGGTATGGGTACAGGTATTTGGTATAAGTTAAGGTGTCTTGTGAGGGTTAAGGGGATGAGTATGGATAAAGATATTGGGTATGGATTCAGTTGTTGGTTGGGGTTCAGGTGATGGGTATGGGTTCAGGAGTTGGTTATGGGTAAAAGTGGTGGTTATGGATACAGGGGTGGATATCCATACAGGTATTGGTTATTGGTACATGTGCTTGGTATGGTTACATGAGTTTGATATGGGTACACGTCCTGGTATGGGGACAGATGTTGGATATAGATAGAGGTGTGGGGATTGGATACAGGCGCTGGTTATGGGTTTAGGAGTTGGGAATGTGTACAGGTTGTGGTTATGGGTACAGTGGCTGGGTATAGGTACAGTTGTTGGGTATAGTTTCAAGTCCTAGTATGGGAAATGTTGTTGGAAATGGGTACAGGTCCTGGTACAGGGACAGGTATTGGATATGGATACAGGTATAGAGTATGAGTATAGGTCCTGGGTATGGTTTCAGGTGTTGGATATGGGTTTAGGTGTGGGTTATGGGTTCAGTTCTTGGTTGGGGTTCAGGTAATGGGTATGGGTTCAGGTGTTTGGTATGGATTCAGGAGTTGGGTATGGGTACAAGTGGTGGTTATGGGTACTGGGGTAGGTATGTGTATGGTATTCAATATTAGTACATGTGCTGGGTATGGTTACAGGAGTTTGGTATGGGTACTGGTCCTAGTATGTGTACAGATGTTAAATATGGGTACAGGTATTGATTATGGGTACAGGTGCTGGTTATGGGTTGAGGTGTTTGGTATGGGTACAGGTGATGGTTATGAGTTCCTTTGTTGGGAATAGGTTCAGCTGTTGGGTATGGGTACAGGGGCTGGATATGTTTACAGGATTTGGTATGGTTACAGGTCCTGATATGTATACAGATGTTGGATATGGGTACAGGTGTGGGTATGGGTCCAGGTGTTTGGAATGGGTTCAGGTGTTGGGTATGGGTACAGGTTTTTGGTATGGGTACAGGTGCTGGGTATTTGGTAAAGATGCTGGGCATGGGTTCAGGTTTTCAGTGGTGTTCAAGTGTTGGGTATGGCTACAGGTGGTGGCTATGGATACAGGAGCTGGTAGAGGTATTGGATATTGTTACAGGTACTGGGTATGGGTGTAGGTGTTGAATATGGTTTCAAGTGTTGTATATGAGTAAAGGTCCTGATATGAGTACAGATGTTGAATATGGGTTCAGGTTTTGGGTATGGGCTCTGGTTATGGTTATGGGTAAGGGGCTGGGCATGGGTACAGGTATTGTATATGTGTATAGGTGTTGGATGTGGTTACAGGAGTTTGGTATGGGTACAGGTCCTGGTATAGGGACAGGTGTTGGATATGAGTTCAAGTGTTGGGTATAGGTACAGGTGCTGGGTGTGTGGGTTCAGGTGTTTGGAATGGGTTCAGGTGCTAGGTATGGGTTAAGATATTGGGTAGTTTCAGGTGTTGGGTATGTGTACAGGTTGTGGTTATGAGTATAGAGGCAAGGTATTGGATATAAGTATAGGTGTTGGATATGGGTACAGGTGCTGAGTATGGGTTCAGATGTTGGGTATGGGTTCATGCAGCAGGCTGCAAGAATGTATTATAGAGATTCAGCTGTAAATGTTAAAGCTATACTTAGAAAAGTCAAGGAATTTTTCCAGAGGGAAAACATTTATCAAGGAATATTTGGTGTTATTCAGTTTTGAATATATATCAGCTGGCTTCTGCTATGAAATTCTTGTGCCCTCATATACTCCTAGGCCATATGGCAAACAGTTAAGCTTCTCAGACTTAACTGCTGACCTATTAGGTAACCCCTGAAGAGCCTAGGAGACAGGTAGACTGTATGCATAGCTTTGTTTCTTGTGCTAATGAAGCTCAGACCTTCCTTCCCTGACAGGGAAAACAGCCATTCCAGAGTAGTTGATTCAGAACAAAGGAGTTTTTGCATATTGAGGTGGAGTGAAGGCTGGGACAGGATTCCTGGTCCAGGCAGAGTCATGAGGCCAGAGAGACAGAAACAAGGCAGATCTTTTGTAGAGTATGGCTCAGGCCAAGGAGTGAAAAGCAAGGAAAAGTTTTTGTAGATTGTGGGTGAATCAGGTCAGGAGAGGAGAAGAGAAAGGAAAGATGGGGGATGAAGGAACTGAAGATGAAGATGAGAGTGAAAGCGTGGGAGCTTACAAAAACTATGAGTACAGAAAAAGATGGTACAGGGATGAACTGAGAGTCAGGATGGAACTGAAGCTGTATGGATAGAGATTTGTCATAAGGAAATAGAGCAAATGGACAAAAGAGCATGGTGTATATAGATTCCTTTCCCTCGTTTTAACCCCATGCTGGACATAGCATCTTGCCCAGAACCCTGGGAGGAATTTTCTGAAGGCAGGGCCCTGGGAAAATTCCAATAGGTTCAGGTGTGGGGAATAGGTTCAGGTGTTGAGAATTGGTTCAGGTGTTGGATATGGATAAAGGTTGTGGTTTGGGGGAAGGGGATGGAAATGGGAACAGGTATTGGGTGCTGGAATGGGTACAGGTATTAGATATGGGTGAAAGTGTTGAATATGGGTACAGGTTCTGGCTATGTGTTCAAGTGTTGGAAATGGATGCAAATATTGGGAATGGGTACAAGTATTGGGTATGGGTACAGGTACTTGGTATGGTTACAGGAGTTTGGTAGGGGTACAGGCCCTGGTATAGGAACAGGTGTTGGATATAAGTACAGGTGATGGATATGAGATCAATTATTTGATATGGGTACAGGTGCTGGATATGGGTTCAGGTGTTGGGTATTGGTACAGGTCCTAGTATGGGTACAGGTTTGAATATGAATACAGGTGTTTTGGATATGAGTTCAGATGATTGATATAGGTACAGGAGTGGGATATGGCTACAGGTGCTTGGTATGGGTTCAGGTGTTGGGTGTGGGTACAGGTTGTGGTTATGGGTACAGGTGCTGGGTATGGTTACAGTAGTTTGGTATGGGTGCAGGTCCTGGTATAGGGACAGGTGTTGGGTATGGGTTAAGGTGTTGGATTTGGGTACAGGAGTAGGGTATGGGTACAGTTGCTGAATATGGGTACTGGTATTGGCTTTTGATATAGATGCTTGGTATGTTACAGGTGTTTCATATATTTACAGGTCATGGTATAGGGACAGATGTTGGATATTGGTACAGGTGTAGAGTATGGGTTCAGGTCCTGGGTATGGATTAAGGTATTGAGAATGGGTACAGGTATTGAGAATGGGTACAGGTCCTGGTATGGGTTCAGGTGTTGAATATGAGCTCAGGTGTTGGGCATGGAAACAAGTTGTAGTTATGGATACAGAGGCTGGGCATGGGTACAGGTATTGGATATAGGTACATGTGCTGGGTATGGTTATAGGAGTTTAGTATTTGTACTGCTCATGGTATAGGGACAAGTGTTGGGTATGGTTACAGGTCCTGGTATGGGTACAGGTATTGGATATTGGTACAGGTATGGGGTATGTGTTTAGGTGTTGGCTATGGGTTCATGTGTTGGGTATAGGTACTGTTCCTGTTATGGGTACAGGTATTGGATATGAGTACATGTGCTGGATATGGTTTTAGGAGTTTGGTATGGGTACAAGTCGTGGAACAGGGACAAGGGTTGGATATGCATACAGGTAGGAGGTATGGGTAAAGATGCTGGTTATGGGTACAGATGTTGGATGTTCATAAAGGTATGGGTTCAGGTGCTGAGAATAAGTTCAGGTGTTGGGTATTGCTGCAGGTGTTGGATATGGATACAGGTCTTGGTATGGGTTCAGATGTTAGATATGAGTACAGGTTGTGGTTATGGGTACAGACGCTGGGTATGGGTCCAGGTATTGGTTATGGGTACAGACGCTGGGTATAGTTACAGGAGTTTGGTATGGGTTCAGGTCATGGTACAGAAACAGGAATTGGATATGGGCACAGGTGTGAGGTGTGGGTAAATGTGCTGAGAATTGGTTTGTGTGTTGGATATGGGTAAAGGTTGCAGTTTGGGGAAAGGGATGGAAATGGGCTCAGGTTGTGTATGCATACAGGTCCTGGTGTGGGTACAGCTGTTGGAAATAGATTCAGGTGTTGAGTATGTGTACAGGATGTGGTTATAGGTACAGGCACTGTGCATGGGAATAGGTGTTAGATATAAGCACAGATGCTGGGTATGGTTACAGGAATTTGTTATGGATACAGGTCATGGTACATGGAGAGGGGTTGGATATGGGTATAGGTGTGGGGTGTGGGTACAGGTGTTGGATATAGATACAGGTAGAGGGTATGGGTTCAGGACCTGGTATGGGTACAGGTATGAGTTATGGGTTCAAGTGTTGAAAATGGGATCAGAAGTTGGGAATAGGTTCAAGTGTTGGATATGGTTTCAGGTGTTGGATACGGGTACAGGTTGTGGTTATAGGTACAGGTGCTGGGTATAGGTACAGGTCTTGGTATGGGTTCAGGTGTTGGATATAAGTTCAGATTTGGGGTATGGGTACAGTAACTGGGCATGGGTACAGATATTAGATATGGGTACAGGTGCTTCATATAGTTACAGGAGTTTGGTATCGGTTCATGTGGTACAGGGACAGGGCTTGGATATGTATAGGTATGAGGTGTGGGTAAAGGGGCTTGTGATGGGTACAAATTGGGTATGGGTACAGGAGTTGGATATAGGTACCAGTATGGTGTATGTGTACAGGTCCTGTTATGGGTTCAGGTGTTGGGAATAAGTTCAGGTGTTGGGTATGGGTACAGGTCTTTGTATGGTTTCAGGTGGTGGATATGGGTACAGGTTGTGGTTATGGGTACAGGAGCTGGGTATTGGTATAGGTATTGGATATGGATATAGGTCCTGTATGGGTGCAAATGTTGGATATGGGTTCAGGTTTGGGGTATGGGTACAGGTTATGTTTACAGGTACTAGGGCTATGTAGGTGTACAGGTATTTGATATAGGTAATGGTTCTGGGTATGTTTACAGGAGTTTTGGATCAGTACAAGATGTGGTACAGGGACCAGTGTTGTATATGGGTACAGGTGTGATATATGGTTAAAGGTGCTGGTTATGGGTTCAGGTGTTGGATAAGGATAAAGGTTGTGGTTGGGGGAAGGGGGTGGAAATGGGCTCAGGCTGGGTATGGATACAGGTCCTGGTATAGGTAAGGTGTTGGATATGGATTTAGGTGTTAGGTATGGGTACAGGTTGTGGTTATGGGTATAGGTGCTGGGCTTGGGTACAGGTATTGGTTATGGGTACAGGTGCTGGTTATGGTTACAGATGTTTGGCATGACTACAGTTCATGGTACAGGGTTGTATATGGGTACAGATATGAGGTATGGGTGAAGGTGCTGGGTATAGGTGCCAGTGTTGGAAATTGATACAGGTAGGGTTTATAGGTTCAGGTATTGGGTATGGGTACAGGTATGGGGTATGTTTTTCAGTGTTGGGTATGGGTTCAGGTTTGGGGGAAGGGTAGAGGTATGGGGTATGGGTACAGGTGTTGTATATGGGTACAGGCCCTGGTATGGATACAGGAGTTGAATATTGGTTGAGGTTTGGTGTATGGGTAAGGGTGGTGGTTATGGTTACAGAACTAGGCATTGGTAAAGGCAATGGATATGGATACAGGTGCTTGGTATGGTTACAGAACACATACAGAAGTGTGCGTTCAGGTTGTGGTACAGGGACAGGGGTTGGATATGGGTACATGTGTGATGTATGGGTAAAGTGGCTGAGTATGGGTTCAGGTGTTGGATACAGGTAAAGATTGTGGTTTTGTTAAAGGGGATGGAAATGGGCTCAGGTTTGGTATGGATACAAGTTCTGTTATGTGTACAGGTGCTAGATATAGATACAGGTGTTGGGTATGGGTACAGGAATGGGGTATTGGTACAGATGTTGGGTATGGGTTCAAGTGTTGGGTATGGATTCAGGGGCTGGGAATGGATACAGGTATTGGTTATGGGTATAAATGCTCTCTATGTTTACAGGAGTTTGGTAAGGCTATAGGTTGTGGAACTGGGACAGGGGTTATATATGGGTACAAGTGTGAGGTATAGGTAAAGGTGCTGGGTATGGGTACAAGTTTTGGGTATGGGCAGAGGTGTTAGGTATGGGTACAAGTCCTGGTAAGGATACAGAAGTCAGATAAGCCTTCAGGTTTGGTGTATGGGTACAGGTTCAGGTTATGGTTACAGGCTTGGGCATGGGTAAAGATATTGGATATGGCTACAGGTGCTTGGTATGTTTACTGGAGTTTGGTATGGGTTCAGGTCATAGTACAAGAACAGGGGTTGGATATGGGGACAGATTTTGGGTATGGGTTCAGATGTTGGGAATGTATTCAGGCATTGTCAATAGGTTCAGGTGATGGGCAAGGGTTCAGGTGATGGGTATTGGTAAAGGTCTTGGTATGGGTTCAGGTGTTTGATATGGGTTCAGGTTTTGGTTGTGATTATGGGTACATAGGCTAGGTATGGGTACAGGTGTTGGATATGAATAAAGGCTGTGGTTTTGAAAATGGGGATGAAAATGTGCTCAGGTTATGTGTGGATACAGGTCCTGGTATGGGTACAGGTGTTGGATATGGATTCAGGTGCTGCATATGGTTACAGCAGTTTGGTATGGCTTCAGGTCATGGTACAGGTACAGGGATATTGTTACAGTGTGACATATTAGTAAAGGAGCTTGGTACAGGTACAGGGGTTGGGTATAGGTACAGGTATGAGGGATGGGTACAGATCCTGGTATGGGTACAGGTGTTAGATACGGGTACAGTTGTGGGGTATGGGTTTAGGTGTTTGATATGGATGGTATAGGTTCAGCCATTGGGTATTGTACAGGTCCTGGTATGGGTTCAGGTGCTGGGTATGGTTACAGGTATGAGGTATGGGTTCAGGTGTTGGGTATTGGTACAAGGATGGGATATGGGTAGAGGTGTTGGGCATTGGTACAGGTGTTGGGTATGTTGTAGGTATTGGGTATGGATACATATCCTGGTATGGGTACAAGTGTTGGATATGGGTTCCAGTTTTGGGTATGTGGTTATGGTTATAGGGGCTGGGCATGGGTACCACTAATGGATATGGGTACAGGTGCTGGGTATGATTGCAGAATTTTGTTATAGGTTCACATCATGGTACAGAGACACAGGTTGTATATGGGTAAAGATGTGAGGAATGGGTAAAGTGACTGAGTATGGGTACAGGTATGGAGTATGTGTACAGGTCCTGGTATTTGTATGGGTTTTAAACATGGGTACTGGTATTGGGTATTGGTACAGGTCCTGGTATGGGTACAGGTATGGATTATGGGTTCAGGTTTTGGAAATGAGTTCAGGTGTTGGAAATAGGTTCAGGTGTTAGGTATGGGTTCAGGTGTTAGGTATTGGTACAGGTATCGGGTATGGGTTCAGGGGGTTGGATGTGAGTACAGTGATGGGGTGTGGGCACATGGTTTGGGTATTGGTAGAGGTGTTGGGTATGGTTTCAGGTGTAAGGTATGGGTACATGTCCTGGTATACATACAGGTGTTGGATATGAGTTCAGGCTTTGGAAATGGTTATAGGTTGAGGTTATGGGTACAGGGGCTGGGTATGGTTACAGAAGTTTGGTTTGGGTTCAGGTCATGGTACAGTGGCAAGGGTTGTATATTGGTAAAAGTATTGGGTATGGTTTTCAGGTCCTGGTATGGGTATAGTTATTGGATATGAGTACAGGTATTGAATATGGGAAGAGGTGCTGGGTATGGTTACAGCCATGAGGAACCTGAAAATGGGCTCCCATAGTATGGGTACAGGTATGGGGTATGGGTACAAGAGCTGGGTATGGGTAAAGGTATTGGATACGGGCATAGGTACTGGGTATGGATACAGTAGGTTGGTATGGATGCAGGTTGTAGTACAGGGACAGGGCTTGGCTATGGGTTCAGGTGTTGGGTATGGGTACAGGTTGTGATTAAGGGTACAGGAACTGGGCAAGGGTACAAGAGTTTGGTATGGGTTAGGTCATGAGACAGGGACAGGGGTTGGATATGGATACAGGTATGGTTTATGGGTTTAGGTGTTGGGAATAGGTTCAGGTGTTGGGTATTGGTTCAGGTGTTGGGTAATGTAACAGGTACTGGGTATGGATACAGGAGGCTGGTATGGATACAGGTTGTAGTACAGGGACAGGTCTTGGAATGAGTTCAGGTGTTGGAAATGGGTTCAGATGTTGGTTAAGGGTACAGGGACTGGGCAAGGGTACAGGAGTTTGGTACAGATTTAGGTCATGATGCAGGGACAGGGGTTGGTTATGGGTACAGGAGTGAGGTATGGGTAAAAAGGCTTGGTATGGGTATTGGTATGGTTTATGGGTTTAGGTGCTGGGAATCGGTTAAGTTGCTGGGTATGGGTTCTGGTGTTGGTTATGGGTACAGATCTTGGAATGGGTTCTATGTTGGATATGAGTACAGATTGTGGTTATGGGTACAGACGCTGGCAAGGGTACAAGAGTTTGGTGTGGGTTCCAGTCATAGTACAGAAAAGGGATTGGATATGGGGACTGGAGTGAGGTAGGGTAAAGGGATTGGTAGGAGTACAGGTTTAGGATATCGGTACAGGTCTTGGTATGTGTTCAGGTGTTGGGTATGTGTTTAGGTTGTGGTTGTGTGTACAGGAACTGGGTATGGGTACAGGCATTGATTATGGGTACAGGTGCTGTGTGTGTGGTTACAGTAGATTGGTATGGGTTCAGGTCATGGTACAGGGACAGGTTGTAAATGGGTACAGGTATGGGTTATGGGTAAATGTGTTGGGAGTGGGTTCAGGTGTTGGAAAAAAGTTGAAAGTATTGGGTGTGGGTTCAGGTTTTGGGTATGGGTACAGGTTGTGGTTATGGGTACATGGGCTGCATATGGGTACGGGACTTTAGTATGGGTTCAGGCCATGGTAGAGAGACAGGGGTTGTATATGGGTACAAGAGTGAGGTATAAGTAAAGGGGCTTGGTATAGATAAAGGTGTTGGATATGGGTACAGGTAAGAGGTATGGGTACAGGCACTGGACATGTATACAGGTATTGGAAATGGGTACAGGCCTTGTGTGGGTTCAGGGGTTGGATATGGGATTCAAGTCCTGGTTATGAGTTCAGGTCTTAGATATGGGTACAGGTCTTGGATATGGGCACAGGTTTTAGAAATGGGTACAGGTCTTGGATATGGGCACAGGTCTTAGACATGAGTACAGGTCTTGGTATGGCTTCAGGAATTAAATAGGGGTTCAGGTTTTGGGAATGGGAACAGGTTGGTTGTTGGATTGGATGGTACAGGTATTGGATATGGGTACAGGTATTGGATATGGTTACAGGTCTTGGATATGGGTACAGGTCTAAGAAATGGGTACAGGCCTGGTATGGGTTCAGGAGTTAGATATAGGTTCAGGTTTTGGGAATGGGTACAGGTTTTGGTTATGGGTACAGGTCGTGGATATGGGTACAGGTCGTGGATATGGGTACAGGGCCTGGTATGGGTTAACGAGTTGGATATGGGTTCAGATTTTGGGAAGGGGTTCAGGTTTTGGTTAAAGGCACAGGTTTTGGTTATGCGTACAGGTATTGGATATGGGTACAGGTATTTGATATGGTTACAGGCCTTGGATATGAGTACAGGTCTTGGATATCGGTACAGGGCTTGGTATGGGTTAAGGAGTTGGATATGGGTTCACGTTTTGGGAATGGGTTCAGGTTTTTCGAATGGGTACAGCTTGTGGTTATGGGTACAGGTCTTGGATATGGGTACATGTCTTGGATATGGGTACAGGGCTTGGTATGGGTTCAGGAGTTGGATATGGATTCAGGATTTGGGAATGGGTACAGGTTTTGGTTATGGGTACAGGTATTGAATATGGGTACAGGTATTGTATATGGTTACAGGTCTTGGTATGGGTTCAGGAGTTGGATATAGGTTCAGGTTTTAGGAATAGGTACAGGTTGTTGTTATGGGTTCCCGTATTGGATATGGGTGCAGGTCTTGGATATGGGTACAGGTCTTGGATATGGGTACAGGCCTTGGTATGGGTTCAGGAGTTGTATATGGGTTCAGGTTTTGGGAATGGGTACAGGTTTTGGTTATGGGTACAGGTATTGGATATGGGTACAGGTATTGGATATGGTTACAGGTCTTGGACATGGGTACAGGTCTTGGATATGGGTACAGGGTTTGGTATGGGTTCAGGAGTTGGATATGGGTTCAGGTTTTGGGTATGGGTACAGGTTTTGGTTATGGGTACAGGTATTGGATATGGGTACAGGTATTGGTTATGGTTACAGGTCTTGGAATTGGTTCAGGAGTTGGATATAGGTTCAGGTTTTGGGAATAGGTACAGGTTGTTGTTATAGGTACAGGTATTGGATATGGTTACAGGTCTTGGATATGGGTACAGGTCTTGGATATGGGTACAGGGCTTAGTATGGTTTAAGGAGTTGGATATGGGTTCAGGTTTTGGGAATGGGTACAGGTTTTAGTTATGGGTACAGGTATTGGATATGGGTACAGGTATTGGATATAGTTACAGGTCTTTGATATGGGTACAGGTCTTCGATATGGGTACAGGGCTTGCTATGGGTTCAGGAGTTGGATATGGGTTCAGATTTTGGGAAGGGTTCCAGGTTTTTCCAATGGGTACAGGTTGTGGTTATGGGTACAGGTATTGGATATGGGTACAGGTTTTGATATGGGTTCAGGAGTTGGATATGGGTTCAGGTTTTGGGAAGGGGCACAGGTACTGGATATGAGTGTAGGTATTAAATATGGCTACAGGTCTTGGATATGGGTACAGGGCTTGGATATGGGTACAGGGTTTGGATAAGTGTACAGGTGCCAGATATGTGTACAGGTCTCAGATATGGGTTCAGGTCTTGGATATGGGTACAGGTCTTGGATATGGGTTCAGGAGTTGGATATGGGTTAAGGTTTTGGGAAGGGGCACAGATACAGGATTTGGGTACAGGTATTGGATATGGGTACAGGTCTTGGAATGGATTCAGAAGTTGGATATGGGTTCAGGATTTGGGAATGGGTATAGGTTGTGGTAATCGGTAGAGGTATTGGATATTGGTACAGGTATTGGATATGGGTACAGGTTTTGGTATGGGTTCAGGAGTTGGATATAGGTTCAGGTTTTGGGAATGGGTACAGGTTGTGGTTAGGGGTACAGGTATTGGATATGGGTACAGGTATTGGACATGAGTACAGGTCTCGGTATGGTTTCAGGAGTTGGATATGGGTTCAGGAATGAAATACGAGTTCAGGTTTTGAGTATGGATATAGGTCTTGGATATGGGTAGAGGTCTTGGATATGGATAAAGGTCTTGGATATGTGTAGAGGTCTTGGATAAGGTTACAGGTGCTGGATATGTAAACAGGTCTCAAATATGGGTTCAGGTCTTGGATATGGGTACAGGTCTTGGATGTGGGTACAAGTCTTTTTATGGATTCAGAAGTTAAATATGGATTCAGGTTTTGGGATTCAGGTGCTAGATATGGGTACAGGTCTTGGTATGGGTTCAGGAGTTGGATATGAGTTCGAGAATGAAATTTGAGTTCAGGTTTTGGGTATTGGTACAGGTATTGGATATGGGTAAAGGTCTTGGATATGGGTACAGGTTATGGATATGTATATTGTCTTGGATATGGATACAGGTCTTGGATATGGATAAAGTTCTTGGATATGGGTAGAGATTGGATAAGGGTACAGGTGCTGGTTATAGGTACAGGTCTCGGATATGGGTTCAGGTCTTGGTAATGGGTACACGTCTTGGTATGGGTTCAGTAATTAAATATGGATTCAGGTTTTGGGAATGGGTACAGGTGCTAGATATGGGTACGAGTATTGGAAAAGGGTATAGGTCATCTTATGGTTTCAGGAGTTGGATATGTGTTCAGATTTTGGGAAGGGGTTCAGGTTTTTCGAATGGGTACAGGTTGTGGTTATGGGTACAGGTATTGAATATGGTTACATGGCTTGGATATGGGTACAGGGCTTAGATATGGGTACAGGGCTTGATAATGGTACTGGTGCCAGATATGGGTACAGGACTCAGATTGGGGACAGGTCTTGGATATGGGTACATATCTTCTATATGGGTACAGTTCTTGGTATGGGTTCAGGAGTTGGATATGTGTTTAGGTTTTGGGAAGGGGCACAGGTACTGGATTTGCGTACAGTATTGGATATGGATACAGGTGTTGGTATGGATTCAGGAGTTGGATATGAGTTCAGGTTTTGGGAAAGGGTACAGGTTGTTGTTATGAGTACAGGTATGGATATGGGTACAGGTATTAGATATGGGCACAGGTTTTGGTATTGGTTCAGGATTTGTATATGGGTCCAGGTTTTGGGAATGGGAACAGGTATGGTTTTGGGAACAGGTATTGGACATGGGTACAGGTCTAGGTATGGGTTCAGGAGTTGGATATAAGTTCAGGAATGAAATATGGGTTCAGATTTTGGGTATGGGTACAGGTTTTGGATATGGGTACAGGTCATGGATATGGATATAGGACTTGGATATGGGTAGAGGTCTTGGATATGGATAAACGACTTGGATATGGGTAGAGGTTTGGATAAAGGTACTGGTGCTGGATACGGGTACAGTTCTCAGATATGGGTTCAGGTCTTGAATATGGGTACAGGTCTTGGATGTGGGTACAGGTCTTTTTATGGGTTCAGGAATTAAATATGGATTCAGGTTTAGGGAATAGGTACAGGTGCTAGATATGGGTAGAGGTATTGGAAATGGGTACAAGTCTGGGTATGGGTTCAGGGGTTGGATATGGGTTCAGGTTTTGGGAAGGGGAACAGGTTGTTGTTATGGGTACAGGTATTGGATATGGTTACAGGGCTTGGATATGGGGACAGGGCTTGGATAAGGGTACAGGTGCAGGATATGGGTACAGGTCTCTGATATGGGTTCAGGTCTTGGTATGGGTTCAGGAGTTGGATATGGGTTCAGGTTTTGGAAATGGGCACAGGTACTGCATATGAGTGCAGGTATTGGATATGTTTACAGGTCTCGGATATGGGTACAGGTCTTGGATATGGGTACAGGGCTTGGAATGGGTCCGGAGTTGGATATGGGTTCAGGTTTTGGGAATGGGTACAGGTTTTGGTTATGGGCACAGGTATTGGATATGGGTAAAGGTTTTGGATATGGTTATAGGTCTTGGTATGGGTTCAGGAGTTGGATATAGGTTCAGGTTGTGGGAATAGGTACAGGTTGTTGTTATGGGTACAGGTCTCGGATATGGGTACAGGTCTTGGATATGGGTATAGGGCTTGGTATGGGTTCAGGAGTTGGATATGGGTTCAGGTTTTGGGAATGGGTACAGGTTTTGGTTATGGGTGCAGGTATTGGATATGGGAACAGGGCTTGGTATGGGTTCAGGAGTTGGATATGGGTTTAGGTTTTGGGAATGGGTACAGGTTTTGGTTATGGGTACAGGTATTGGATATGGTTACAGGTCTTGGTATGGGTTCAGGATTTGGATATATGTTCAGGTTTTGGGAATAGGTACAGGTTGTTGTTATGGGTACAGGTATTGGATATGGGTACAGATATTGGATATGGGTAGAGGTTTTGGTTATGGGTACAGGTATTGGATATGGGTACAGGTATTGGATATGGTTACAGGTCTTGGTATGGGTCAGGAGTTGGATATGGGATCAAGAATGAAATATGGGTTCAGGTTTTGGGTATGGATACAGGTTGTTGTTATGGGTACAGGTATTGGATATGGTTACAGGGCTTGGATATGGGTACAGGGCTTGGATATGGGTACAGGGCTTGGATAAGGGTACAGGTGCAGGATATGAGTACAGGTCTCTGATATGGGTTCAGGTTTTGGATATGGGTACAGGTCTTAGTATGGGTTCAGGAGTTGGATATGGGTTCAGGTTTTGGGAAGGAGCACAGGTACTGGATTTGGGTACATGTATTGGATATGGGTACAGGTCTTGGTATGGATTCAGAAGTTGGATGTGGGTTCAGGTTTTCGGAATGGGTACAGGTTGTGGTTATGGGTAATGGTATTGGATATGGGTACCGGTATTGGATATGGGTACAGGTCTTGGAATGGATTCAGAAGTTGGATGTGGGTTCAGGATTTGGGAATGGGTACAGATTGTGGTAATGGGTAGAAGTATTGGATATTGGTACAGGTATTGGATATGGGTACAGGTTTTGGTATGGGTTCAGGAGTTGGATATGGGTTCAGGAATGAAATACGAGTTCAGGTTTTGAGTATGGATATAGGTCTTGGATATGGGTAGAGGTCTTGGATATGGATAAAGGTCTTGGATATGTGTAGAGGTGTTGGATAAGGTTACAGGTGCTGGATATGTAAACAGGTCTCAAATATGGGTTCAGGTCTTGGATATGGGTACAGGTCTTGGTTGTGGGTACAAGTCTTTTTATGGGTTCAGAAATTAAA
Organism: Peromyscus leucopus; assembly: GCF_004664715.2. Classification (NCBI taxonomy): domain Eukaryota; kingdom Metazoa; phylum Chordata; class Mammalia; order Rodentia; family Cricetidae; genus Peromyscus; species Peromyscus leucopus. The sequence goes on from NC_051077.1 coordinate 53,634,345, forward strand.
TATGGATTCAGGTTTTGGGAATGGGTACAGGTGCTAGATATGGGTACAGGTATTGAAAATGGGTACAGGTCTTGGTATGGATTTAGGAGTTGGATATGGGTTCATATTTTGGGAAGGGGTTCAGGTTTTTCGAATGGGTACAGGTTGTGGTTATGGGTACAGGTATTGAATATGGTTACAGGGCTTGATTATGGGTACAGGGCTTAGATATGGGTACAGGGCTTGGATAATGGTACAGGTGCCAGATGTGGGTACAGGACTCAGATTGGGTACAGGTCTTGGTTATGGATATATATCTTCGATATGGGTACAGGTCTTGGTATGGGTTCGGGAGTTGGATATGTGTTCAGGTTTTGGGAAGGGGCACAGGTACTGGATTGGGGTACAGGATTTGGATATGGATACAGGTGTTGGTATGGATTCAGGAGTTGAATATGGGTTCATGTTTTCGGAATGGATACAGGTTGTGGTTATGAGTACACGTATGGATATGGGTACAGGTATTGGATATGGGCACAGGTTTTGGTATTGGTTCAGGATTTGGATATGGGTTCAGGTTTTCGGAATGGGTACAGGTGTGGTTTGGGGTACAGTTATTGGACATGGGTACAGGTATTGGACATGGGAGCAGGTCTCAGTATGGGTTCAGGAGTTGGATATAAGTTCAGGAATGAAATATGGGTTCAGATTTTGGGTATGGGAACAGGTTTTGGATATCGGTACAGGTCATGGATATGGATATAGGACTTGGATATGGGTAGAGGTCTTGGATAAGGGTACAGGTGCTGGATATGTGTACAGTTCGCAGATATGGGTTCAGGTCTTGAATATGGGTACAGGTCTTGGATGTGGGTACAGGTCTTTTTATTTGTTCAGGAATTAAATATAGATTCAGGTTTTGGGAATAGCTACAGGTGCTAGATATGGGTAGAGGTATTAGAAATGGGTACAGGTCTTGCTATGAGTTCAGGGGTTGGATATGGGTTCAGGTTTTAGGAAGGGGAACAGGTTGTGGTTATGGGTGCAGGTATTGGATATGGTTACAGGGCTTGGATATGGGTACAGGGCTTGGATAAGGGTACAGGTGCAGGATATGGGTACAGGTCTCTGATTTGGGTTCAGGTCTTGGATATGGGTACAGGTCTTGGTATGGGTTCAGGGTTGGATATGGGTTCAATATGAAATATGGGTTCAGGTTTTGGGTATGGGTACAGGTATTGGATATGGGTAAAGGTCTTGGATATGGGTACATGTCATGGATATGGATATAGGTCTTGGATATGTGTACAGGTCTTGGATATCGATAAAGGTCTTGGATATGAGTGGAGTGTTGGATAAGGGTACAGGTGATGGATATAGGTACAGGTCTCGGACATGGGTTCAGGTGTTGGATATGGGTACAGATTTTGGTATGGGTTCAGGAATTAAATATGGATTCAGGTTTTGGGAATGGGTACAGGTGCTAGATATGGGTACGAGTATTGGAAATGGGTACAGGTCTTCGTATGGGTTCAGGAGTTGGATATGGGTTCTGATTTTGGGAAGGAGTTCATGTTTTTCGAATGAGTACAGGTTGTGGTTATGGGAACAGGTATTGGATATGGGTACAGGTTTTGATATGAGTTCAGGAGTTTGATATGGGTTCACGTTTTGGGAAGTGGCACAGGTAATTCATATGAGTGCAGGTATTGGATATGGGTACAGGTCTTGGATATGGGTACAGGTCTTGGATGGGTACAGGTCTTGGATATGGGTACAGGGCTTGGATAATGGTACAGGTCTTGGATATGGGTACAGGTCTTGGTATGGGTTCAAGAGTTGGATATGGGTTCAGGTTTTGGGAAGGGGCACAGGTACTGGATTTGGGTACAGGTATTGGATATAGGTACCGGTCTTGGTATGGATTCAGGAGTTGGATATGGGTTCAGGTTTTGGGAATGGATACAGGTTGTGGTTATGTATACAGGTTTTGGATATGGGTACAGGTATTGGATATGGGTACAGGTTTTGGTATGGGTTCAAAGTTGGATATGGGTTCAGGTTTTGGGAATGGGTACAGGTTGTTGTTATAGGTACAGGTATTGGACATGGGTACAGGTCTCGTTTGGGTTCAGGAGTTGGATATGGGTTCAGGAATGATATATGTGTTCAGGTTTTGGGTATGGGTACAGGTATTGGATATGGGTACAGGTCATGGATATAGGTCTTGGATATGGGCATAGGTCTTTGATATGGGTAGAGGTCTTGGATATGGATAAAGGACTTGGATATGGGTAGAGGTCTTGGATAAGGGTACAGGTGCTGGATATGGGTACAGGTCTTGGATATGGGTTCAGGTTTTGGATGTGGGTACAGGTCATGGATGTGGGTACAGGTTTTTTTATGGGTTCAGGAATTTAATATGGATTCAGGTTTTGGGAAGAAGTACAGGTGGTTGATATGGGTACAAGTATTGGAAATGGGTACAGGTCTTGGTATGGGTTCAGGGGTTGGATATGGGTTCAGGTTTTGGGAATGGGTTCAGGTTTTTCGAATGGGTACAGCTTGTGGTTATGGGTACAGGTCTTGGATATGGGTACTGGTCTTGGATATGGGTACAGGGCTTGGTATGGGTTCAGGAGTTGGATATGGATTCAGGATTTGGGAATGGGTACAGGTTGTGGTTATGGGTACAGGTATTGAATATGGGTACAGGTATTGGAAATGGTTACAGGTCTTGGTATGGGTTCAGGAGTTCGATATAGGTTCAGGTTTTGGGAATAGGTACAGGTTGTTGTTATGGGTACAGGTATTGGATATGGGTACAGGTCTTGGTATGGGATTAAGTTCTTGGATATGGGTAGAATCTTGGATAAGGGTACAGATGCTGGATATAGGTACAGGTCTCGGATATGGATTGAGGTGTTGGATATGGATACAGGTCTTGGTGTGGGTTCAGGAATTAAATATGGATTCAGGTATTGGAAATGGGTACAGGTCTTGGTATGGGTTCACGAGTTGGATATGGGTTCAGATTTTGGGAAGGGGTTCAGGTTTTTCTAATGGGTACAGGTGGTGGTTATGAGAACAGTTGTTGGATATGGGTACCGGTTTTGATATGGGTTCAGGAGTTGGATATGGGTTCAGGTTTTGGGAAGGGGCACAGGTACTGCATATGAGTGCAGGTATTGGATATGGTTACAGGTCTTGGATATGGGTACAGGACTTGGTATGGGTTCAGGAGTTGGATATGGGTTCAGGTTTTGGGAATGGGTACAGGTTTTGGTTATGGGCACAGGTATTGGATATGGGTACAGGTATTGGATATGGTTACAGGTCTTGGTATGGGTTCAGGAGTTGGATATAGGTTCAGGTTGTTGGAATAGGTATAGGTTGTTGTTATGGGTACAGGTATTGGATATGGGTACAGGTATTGGATATGGTTACAGGTCTTGGATATGGGTACATACTGTGGGATGATTTGTATGTCCTGTGGGAGCCCTTCTTGGGTTCCTTGTGGCGTTACCCAGCAGGTCCGTATAGAGGATGATTAGAGCGGCTGTGGGACTGGCGGGTGACAAAGATTTGTCCTGACTGTGGGCAAGGCGGAAAACTTGAGCTACAAATGGCGCCCAACCAGGGGCTAAAGAAAAAAAGGGCTAAAGAAAAAAAGGGAAGAAAAAAAGAGGGACTAAAAAAAAGGACAAATGAACAGGGATAAAGGCCGGTGTTAAAAAAGAAAAAAAAAATACTAAAGACAAAGTCCCTTAACCAAGAGGCGCTCCAATAAAGTGTGATCTGAGAAGAATCCTCGCGTGGTGGTAAAGAGGATTCAGAACTCAACACACGGAGCGGTGACGTCTTTAAGTTCTCCAGGAACGGTGACGTCGGTAAACACCCCACAGTTCCTAATTCTCTCTCTCAAATGAGCGGCAGCCGCCGGTTTGAGTTACTGGCGGGTTCCTAGCGTGTGAGCTCGGTCTGCAGTATGGCGGGAATGAGGCCTCTGCAAATGGCACATTAAGTTGCATGGTGGATTTGGCCTTTGCTAGTACAAGGCAAAAAGGGTTTCTGGGCTACATGGTGCTGGGATAAAAGCACAGACCCACGATGGCTCCCAGAGCTGGTGGAAAACGTACCACCGCCATGTTGGGAAGCTGAAGGGCGCGGAGCCAGCAGCCACAGAGCTGTTTCAGGCTTAGAAGGCTACAGTTTAAAGCAATAAGTTTGCAATAAGACAGATTCAGATGGAACAAGACTTTAAATGCTTTAAAATGTGTTTAAAAATGTACATAGGCTTGGAAGAGAGAGGAAAAGGAACATAGACAGTTATATAAAGAAATAGAAAGTTTAAAAAAATAAAGTCTTTAAAGAGAAAGTAAAAGTAATATAAAAAATAAGCCATGTAAAGATGGATATCACACAGAGAGTTTGGATTATATTGTCTTTGGGATTTTTAACTGCAGAAAAACATTTGATCGTAAAAGATGTTGAGTTAAACCAATATGTATATATTAAAGATATCTTGACTTTAAAAATTGGATATAAGGATGTGTTACTTTGGAAAGGAGACTCTGTTTTTGTCTCTACAGAAGGCCAGAGGCTGTGGATTTGTTCCAGATTAAGATACATCAGGTTTGACAAGCCAAGACCACCTGAAAGGTCTCTGATGACACCATGGCCCAGATGATTCAACATCCAGAATTGTTTCAAGGCAACTGGCTCAGACGATACAGTCTCATGGATTACTCCATGATCCTTAAATATTCTTGCGTCCCCATAAGATACAGCGCCCCCCTCCAGCAGGAAGTGGTTAAGGGAAGCTACACCCAAATTCCCAAATATACCAAACTGGTTTGGAGATGTATAAAAGTTAAAAACTTCCTTTTTAAAAAAAAAAAGAAAAGGGGAAGTACTGTGGGATGATTTGTATGTCCTGTGGGAGCCCTTCTTGGGTTCCTTGTGGCGTTACCCAGCAGGTCCGTATAGAGGATGATTAGAGCGGCTGTGGGACTGGCGGGTGACAAAGATTTGTCCTGACTGTAGGCAAGGCAGAAAACTCGAGCTACAGGTACAGGTCTTGGATATGGGTACAGGGCTTGGTATGGGTTCAGGAGTTGGATATGGGTTCAGGTTTTGGGAATGGGTAAAGGTTTTAGTTATGGGTACAGGTATTGGATATGGGTACAGGTATTGGATATGGTTACAGGTCTTGGATATGAGTACAGGTCTTGGATATGGGTAGAGGGCTTGCTATGGGTTCAGGAGTTCGATATGGGTTCAGGTTTTGGGAATGGGTACAGGTTTTGGTTATGGGTACAGGTATTGGATATGGGTACAGGTATTGGATATGGTTACAGGTCTTGGATATGGGTACAGGTCTTGGATATGGGTACAGGGCTTGGTATGGGTTCAGGAGTTGGATATGGGTTCAGGTTTTGGGAATGGGTACAGGTTTTGGTTATGGGTACAGGTATTGGATATGGGTACAGGTATTGAATATGCTTACAGGTCTTGGATATGGGTAGAGGTCTTGGAAATGGGTACAGGGCTGGGTATGGGTTCAGGAGTTGGATATGGGTTCAGGTTTTGAGATTGGGTACAGGTTTTGGTTATGGGTACAGGTATTGGTTATGGGTACAGATATTGCATATGGTTACAGGTCTTGGTATGGGTTCAGGAGTTGGATATAGGTTCAGGTTTTGGGAATAGGTACAGGTTGTTGTTATGGGTACAGGTATTGGATATGGGTACAGGTATTGGATATGGTTACAGGTCTTGGATATGGGTACAGGTCTTGGATATAGGTACAGGGCTTGGTATGGGTTCAGGAGTTGGATATAGGTTCAGGTTTTGGGAATGGATACAGGTTTTGGTTATGGGTACAGGCATTGGATATGGGTACAGGTATTGGATATGGTTACAGGTCTTGGATATGGGTACAGGGCTTGGATATGGGTACAGGGCTTGGTATGGGTTCACGAGTTGGATATGGGTTCAGGTTTTGGAATAGGGTACAGCTTTTGGTTATGGGCACAGGTATTGGATATGGGTACAGGTATTGGATATGGTTACAAGTCTTGGTATGGGTTCAGGAGTTGGATATAGGTTCAGGTTTAGGGAATAGGTACAGGTTTTTGTTATGGGTACAGGTATTGGATATGGGTACAGGAATTGGATATGGTTACAGGTCCTGGATATGGGTACAGGTCTTGGATATGGGTACAGGGCTTGGTATGGGTTCAGGAGTTGGATATGGGTTCAGGTTTTGGGAATGGGTACAGGTTGTTGTTATGGGTACAGGTATTGGATATGGGTACAGGTCTTTGTATGGGATTAAGTTCTTGGATATGGGTAGAATCTTGCATAAGGGTAGAGATGCTGGATATAGGTACAGGTCTCGCATATGGATTCAGATTTTGGATATGGATACAGGTCTTGTTGTGAGTTCAGGAATTAAATATGGATTCAGGTTTTGGGAATGGGTACAGGTGTTAGATATGGGTACGAGTATTGGAAATGGGTACAGGTCTTGGTATGGGTTCAGGAGTTGGATATGGGTTCAGATTTTGGGAAGGGGTTCAGGTTTTTCTAATGGGTACAAGTGGTGGTTATGAGAACAGGCATTGGATATGGGTACAGGTTTTGTTATGGGTCAGGAGTTGGATATGGGTTCAGGTTTTGGGAAGGGGCACACGTCCTTTTTATGAGTGCAGGTATTGGATATGGTTACAGGTCTTGGTATGGCTTCAGGAGTTGGATATAGGTTAAGGTTTTGGGAATAGGTACAGGTTGATGTTATGGGTACAGGTATTGGATATGGGTACAGGTATTGGATATGGTTACAGGTCTTGGATATGGGTACAGGACTTGGATATGGGTACAGGGCTTGCTATGGGTTCAGGAGTTGGATATGGGTTCAGGTTTTGGGAATGGGTACAGGTTTTGTTTATGGGCACAGGTATTGGATATGGGTACAGGTCTTGGATATGGGTACAGGGCTTGGTATGGGTTCAGCAGTTGGATATGGATTCAGGTTTTGGGAATAGGTACAGGTTTTGGTTATGGGTACAAGTATTGGATATGGGTACAGGTATTGGATATGGTTACAGGTCTTGGATATGGTTACAGGTCTTGGATATGGTTACAGGGCTTGGTATGGGTTCAGGAGTTGGATATGGGTTCAGGTTTTGGGAATGGGTACAGGTTTTGGTTATGGGTACAGGTATTGGAAGGT